>NW_019434920.1:0-1494 GCF_002814215.2 Seriola lalandi dorsalis
TTTGTTGTTCGCCAAGTTGTTAAATATAAGGTTTTATATTTTCTCACTTTAAAGCTCCTAAAGTTTCACAGAGTTTGATTTAAACCAGCTTCAGACTGGACTCTCCGCCTTCTTTAGTCCTGGTTTAGCTCTAATCTTCCCTCAGGAAATCTCTTTTTAACTCAAAACTTCCATAAATGTATTGCTGTGTCTCAATTCACATACTTCTATTAGTACACTGACATGTAGTACACTGTGTACACTACGTCTACTCACTGATGTAGTGTGGGAATCTCTCAAATCAAACACTCCTGTTGTGCACTTACCAGAAATGATGATCACAACATCCGCCAGCTGCTCATCCTGTATGTGTTCTTCGCCATCTGCGCCGATGACGTCTCCTCCTTTCTCAATCGTCATTTTCACAAGTTTAAAAACACGTTGGTGGTCTCTCCCCTTCTGCCACAAAGCCAAGATGGCAACTGCTGAGTTTCCAGCATTTTACACTCAACTTTCTGACCATTTGAGAGCAACATCTGGGTCCTTGAAGAGATCTGCATGTTTAACGCACTCAAAATAGCAATATAAATAAAATGGCAAGTAGTTTTTGAGTTAAATTGGTTAACACGGTCACTTTAGACTGAAACTGATGTTTCAGCACAGACTCTTAAAGGTCCCATATTGTATAACGCGAGATGTCCATGTCTTTTTTAATTATAGGTCAGGTCTAGGTTCTATATTAATCCTGTGAAAGTATCAAAGTGCTCAGTTCACAGAGAAATGCACACAGCCTGTATTCAGAAACTGAGCCTTAAAACCAGCCGTGTAACTTTGTGATGTCACAGCAAAGCAGTCACCGCTCTCAGCCATGCCCCAATCCCCGCCCACCTGGACCCACCACCCAACTTTGCAGGATTTGGTTTCTCTGAGTGTTTACCTGAAATCTGATATATATATTTTTTTGGATCACTCAGAAAACAGTCAGCCAATCAGAAGAGAGGCTCAGAGCGTCCTCTCTTCTGATTGGCTCACTGACCTGTTGAGCTCCAGAGAGAAGCCTAAGAGAGATGTAAAACTACGCTGAGATGGTTTTTGGTTCTTAAAACCACAAATATATCTTCTTATGGATCAAAACTTCAAATAACTTTTTAAATAACACTTTTTAAAACATTTTCAGCTATTAAGTTTTCTTAAGTTCTTATCTGTTGTATACGGAAGAGACATCTTGCCTCATCATAGCAGGAACAGGTGGAACTAATGACATCAGTGAGAGCAGTGCAGCTTGTACATGCAGGTACAGTAGATCCACCAGGAGAAAGCAACCACAATGCTGAATAGAGAGAGTGAATGGCAGAAGAAAGTGATTTGGAGCAGCAGCTGGGGAATCTGTGGACACAGTTTAAGTGTTTCAGAGAAGCTGTAACACGAGACCAAGAGTCTCTAGCATCTGCAGTGGAGCCACTTTGTCAGCTAAAATAAAGGCACATACAAACATTCATCCTTTTCTATGTTCTC
>NW_019434921.1:0-1266 GCF_002814215.2 Seriola lalandi dorsalis
CCATGACTTTTTCATGACTTTTTATGCCTTACTATACTATGACTTTTTCATGATTTTTTATACCTTACTATACACTATGATGTTCTTATGGCTTACTATACTATGACGTTTTTAAGACTTTTTATGACTTACTATACTATGACTTTTCTACACTATGACTTTTTTATGCCTTACTATACTATGACGTTTTTAAGACTTTTTGTGCCTTACTATACTATGACTTTTTCATGCCTTACTATACTATCACTTTTTCATCACTTTTTATGCCTTACTATACTATGACTTTTTTGTGCCTTACTATACTATGACTTTTTTATGCCTTACTATAATATGACTCTTTCATGACTTTTTATGCCTTAGTATACTATGACATTTCTATGCCTTACTATACTATGACTTTTTTATGCCTAACTATACATGACATTTTTAAGACTTTTTATGCCTTACTGTACTATGACTTTTTCATGACTTTTTATGCCTTACTATATTATGACTTTTTTATGCCTAACTATATTATGACGTTTTTAAGACTTTTTGTGCCTTACTATACTATGACTTTTTTATGCCTAACTATACTATGACTTTTTCATGACTTTTTATGCCTTACTATACTATGACTTTTTCATGATATTTTATACCTTACTATACTATGATGTTCTTATGCCTTACTATACTATGACTTTTCTATACTATGACTTTTTTATGCTTTACTATACTATGACGTTTTTAAGACTTTTTATGCCTTACTATACTATGACTTTTTCTTGACTTACTATACTATGACTTTTTCATGACCTTTTATGCATTACTATCCTGTGACTTTTTTATGCCTTACTATACTATGACTTTTTCTTGACTTACTATACTATGATTTTTTTATGCCTTACTATACTATGACTTTTTCATGACTTTTTATGCCTTAGTATACGATGACTTTTTTATGCCTTACTATACTACGACTTTTTTATGCCTTACTATACTATGATTTTCTTATGGCTTACTATACTATGACGTTTTTAAGACTTTTTATGCCTTACTATACTATTACTTTTGTGTGCCTTACTATACTATGATTTTCTTATGGCTTATTATACTATGACTTTTTTATGCCTAACTATACTATGACTTTTTTATGCCTTACTATACTATGACTTTTCTATGCCTTACTATACTATGACTTTTTTATATCTTACTATACTATGACTTTTTTATGCCTAACTATACTATGACTTTTTTATGCCTAACTATACTATGACTTTTTTATGC
>NW_019434922.1:0-3220 GCF_002814215.2 Seriola lalandi dorsalis
CCTGATCCGTTAGTCAGTTTAAACTGTTGTCCTCTGAAGTGTGTGACATCACAGTGATGTCACCATTGGAAAGTCATGACATCATTGGAATGCATGGATCAAAGCCATTTGCCTGTCATTGGAACGTTTGACTTTGAACTAGAATACAGTTTATGTTTGAGTCTCTCAGTTTCTGTTAGAAGACACACAGTCTACACAGTGAGTGCAACGAATACATTACACAGTGAATAACTCCATTTCAAAGTGGTAATTATAACACTAGCACAGAAACCATGAGTGTTTCTGAGATCAGAGAGGAATTACAGAGGACACAGAAAAATGAGAAAAGGCTGATCGACAAAAACAAGGAATTGCAAAGACAAATCTCATTCCTTATTAAAGCCGAGACCTCTTTGAAAAAAGAACAAGTTGAGGTTGCTAAACTAAAGCGTAAAGCCGGGGAACAGGATTTGCACGTGGACAAGCTCAGAAAAGACCTACATAAGGTCAAAACCGAGTTAGTCAACGAACAGACTCACAGAGCTCAAGAAAAGACCGTTTCAGAGCAGAGAATTGTGAGTCTGGAGAAGCAATGTCACACACTCCAGGACAAATACTCGGTGGAGAAGATGATGAGGGAGCAGAGGGAGAAGGACTTAGAGCTGTTCAATCAAATCAAAGGGGAAAAGAAAAAACTGACCTTGCAGGGGCAGAATTTGCATCATCAGGTTCAAGAGCTGACAGGGTATAAAAACTTTGCCGTCAAAACAATGGAAGAAATGAAACAGCTGTTGAAAAAGAAGGATGCGGAACACGAGCAGACTAAAGGCGAGTTAAATATCGAAAGAGCCATTGTAAAAAACCTCCACGAACAGAATGACAAGCTGGTCTGTTCAATAGAGGCATGTCAGGGTGTAGAAAATGAGACTGCGAGGCGGGGTCATGAAAACGAAAGATACCGCAGACAAATTGAAGCTGATAAGAAAAAAGCACATCATCTGAAGATGGAGATCCGGGACCTCCTAGGCCAGATTGACGACTTAAAGAATTCACACATATTGATGGAACACCAGCTGGATATGGCAACTCAGGCTAGTAAACACAAGACCGAAGAATTAGAACATCAGATATCTGAGGCTGGAAAACAGCGTCACTTAATACTATCATTGGAACATCAAGTTAACAAATACAATGAGCTGAAACACAAACTCCAAAACCGCAAGCAAAAAGAAGCTGGCCACAGTCAAGCCAAAAACCAGGAGATAATCAATATGAGGACTATCATTTGTGAATTGGAGAGTAAGCAAAGACAGCAAATAATCATCAATGAAAGTATGCAGGGTACAAGAGACCTCGCCATTAAAAACTTGTTCACAGCTCAGGCAAAAATCACTGAGCAGGACAAAGCAATTGAACAACTCAATGGTGAAATTCGAGAGGAGACACGTGAGATCAATGCAAAGAAAATCCAGGTGAACAGGATTAGGAGGGACTATCGTTCTGTGAAGAACCAGCTGGAAGAAATGAAGAAGCAACTGTCAGAAACTAAGATAACGCAAGATATGTGTTCAACCACTGCTGATAAAGACCAGCTGTTGGCACAGAAGAACATGGCCAAGATGCAAGCAGAGAAAGAAAAGTTGGAAAAAGACCTAGAGCAATACAAAGAACAGCTAGTGCAGCAGCAACAGAAGATCAACCTCCAGGACGCTACGAAGATCAAACAAGGAAATACCCTCAAAGAATATGAATTGGAACTCAAGTCTCTCAGGCTGAAGAACACGGAACTTGAGAATAATTGCGACATACTGACCACGCACATGATTAACCAGTCTGCCTATAAATACGTCAGGGGCGAAGAGAAAACCCAGGCCAGGAAAACACATCTTTTGCCCTGTCTTAAGAAGGCAGATGAGGTACATGAGAAAAATCAGCAGCTTGAGGAAAAGAACCAGGAGATCGAGGAGCTGAAGTGCAGGTCAAAGGAGGCGGTGCAGAAGTTCCACGTGTGTCAATGGGATAACAGACAGCTCAGAGAAAGATTAATGGCATTACAGGGAATGCTCACGGCATATGAGGACAATTACAAGAGTAAGACAGAAGAGGTCAAGAGGCTGTCAGATGAGTTGAGGAAAATCAACTTGGAGACTAGAGAGAAATCAAGGTACAGACCCCTGTCCCCTGTTCTCAGTAAGACCCAGGCCCCCTCTGAGGAAAATTCAGAGTCTGTTTACCTCTCACAACACACACGCTTCCCACTCAGGTCCACCAAGTTCCAGTGTCAGTCAGGAATCAATGCAGAGACTTTCCTCCCCCCAATTCATAAAATACAAAGCAGACCTGGTTTGTCATTTTCCACTCAGCCCCATCCCCCCTCTGAGTCCAAATCTGGTCACATCCACAAACTGTCCCCCAGGCTCCAGCCTCAACCTCAACCCCAGCCCCAGCCTGAAAAGAAAAGGAACATTATCGTCCTCCCTCCCATTAATAAAATAAAGAAGAGCAAAGCATAATTCCCAAAGGATTCACTCAAAAGAAATCTCACACAAATCTTTTGGGTGAACAAACTGATGCGATGCTTTCATTTCTCAGCTCAGTCCAGCTCTCAATAACATGCAAGCAAATGTGTAATGACTGGTATCACACACTCAGTGAGGGAGCACATCCCTGCACATTTGCCCGGAACTGACTGAGCTGGACTGCACTCACAAATGAACAAACGTTTCAGTGCATCAAGTGGGTTTCCCCCGGGTTCTCCGGTTTTCCCCACAAAACAATTACTTCTTAACATCTCTAAAGTTGTTAAATAAATAATAAATCTATCTTAAAGATACTTTACTCTGTCCATTCCAATACTTTCAGTAACTCTTTAACTTACAGGCTGTTAATCATCTTGTAATTAGTAATATTAATAGATTAATGAATACATGACTACATTTGTAATAATTGTTTGAATCATTTTTATTTATGAAGCATTTTTCTAAATACACATTGCAAAGTGCTCGACAAAGGCAGCAAAATACATAAAATCAATAGAGAAGAAAAAAAGACAAAGCAGTTAGGTGTAGAAAAACTAATACAGAGGAATTTTAAGAGAAATAAAACATTTCAGCGCAGGTAAAGGTGTTTTGATTATCACGAAACCTTGCAGCTCTCACACTGCACAGCAACAAGTGTTAGTTACGTAACATCAGAACTTCACACACACAAGAACACTGGCCAGATGTCATCAAACGCATCA
>NW_019434923.1:0-1255 GCF_002814215.2 Seriola lalandi dorsalis
TGAATCACATAGCGTAAAACATACTGTATTTCATATAGTTGTCTTTTATAGCTGGGGAGTGCTGCTGCAAACTCCACCTTCTACTGAATAAATATAAATAAACCTGTAATTCTAAAAAATAAAACTGTAATTCACCAAGGCCCTCAGCTTTGGGGCCCTACAATCGACATTATCGGTTTTTATTTTATTCATGGGGATTATCTGGGTTTATAAAAGAATACAATAACAATATCCGAGGAATATAAATGTGTTTCTGTCCACTTGGCAATGTAATTCTGTGTACATGCATAGTCTAGTGAATTTGTTTACTTTAACAAAATTTAGGAGACAATTTTTAGAAATCATTTCAAAAAACTGTTTTGCAACCTTTTAAAAAATACAACAACCCATAATCATGAATCACAAAAACTAAGTTAAAGTTAAACTAAGTTTTTCACTGTGGCGAACTGGATGAGTATATTGCAGCTACAATGTCCATGTAAAAGAAAGCATTGTGAAGCTCACAGTAAGATGTTCAATTTTTACTCAGTCTGTCAGAGGTGTGAGGCTTTTCACCAGATATTTTTGATACTTTATTGCTACATGTATTGGGGTTTAGTTACGGAAAAAAATACTAAATCTAAATCTAAAAAAACTCAGTCTTAGTGTCTCTGACTATAGGGCTGGGTTGCCTCTGACTGGAGTTCAGATTTTTGTACATCCTTTTGTCAACAAAACTTGTTAGTTTACCACATAATGGAATAAATAATCAACATGTCTGCTATATTGTCTTGGACTAACTCTAATGGAAAGTTTGTCCTCACCCAAGTTTTCAAAGCATGGGGGAAAAAAAGATACAGATGAACACAATAAACGACACGCTAATTAAACATTTGTGCAAAACTATTTTATTTACAAAACAAAATGGCACAAAGTGGCAGCAGGGCAGCCACATACATGCACAGCTCAGACGGATGTAGTGCTAGCTTAGATTTACCACATCGCAGGTAAACTTCATCCAGTCAGCAAGGACCCTGGAAAAGCACTACACAGGGCCGAGGACAATTTTAAGATAAAACTACTTTAACTTATGAGTATAGGTTTTTTTTCCCAAATTAGAACACAATCCATTACACTCTTTGTTCCCAGTGCCAACTTCTGCTCCCAGTACATTTTTTAACAATAGCTTTCTACTCACACAGCACAAAGACTGGTCCCTACTGACAAGAGTTTAGCTTTCAGGTCCTGTATACTCCACTACCTTCTTCTAGCACGG
>NW_019434924.1:0-1447 GCF_002814215.2 Seriola lalandi dorsalis
ACATCGTTGACATTAGTGAAGTCATTCATGTCAGCTAAGAGCACTGTGGTTTTGACAACTGCAGGACACAATGACAAAATGATTAGATGTGCAATAAAAGATGTCAAGCGATCTTCTTAGTGATCTGTTCAAAATGTAAAACTTTTCAGATACTAAAGTTTTTCTCACCATTCTCATAACCGCAGCCAGCAGCTTTCAGGATTTCACCCATGTTTACAAGAGCCTGGGGAGACAGTTTTTAATTAATATCAGGTGCTACGCTGTTAAATTCTAATGATACACTGCATTTATTCAGATTGTAGCATCATCTGAATGGATAAGATAGGTAAAACTTAACCTAACTTAATGATAAGAATAAAGTGAAGCAACACACAATTGCATAACATAATAATATGTTGGACAGTTGCTCCTGGTTGGTTGTGTGAGGGGTCACCTGTTTGGTCTGAGCCTGAACGCCACCTTCCACCAACTGTCCACTGGCAGGATCCATCCCCAGCTGTCCTGAGATGTACATTGTCCGATCTACCACCACTGCTTGGCTGGAGACACACAAACGAGAACAGTTATCTCCATTAGACTGAAGGCTGGATTCAAATAGTTTTGTCAAGTTTCTGAATATACCAACAGGTGCAGAAAATTTGAATCGTATTCTCTGTGCCTATACCTGCATTTGCTTTTATGTTTTGTCAACTCCCGCAGTTCATTAAGTAAATGATGAATATGTCACATACTGTCAGCGAGTGTTCACACAGAAGCTGACCAAACCATATAATGCATTGTCATAATAACTTGATAATTCAATTCAATTCAATTCAATTCAATTCAATTCAATTCAATTCAATAAACTTTATTTGTCCCCGGGGGGCAATTTAAAAGGCACATAGTGTAGACATTAAATAAAAACAGAGATACACTACAAAGAACAACTCGTGCAAGACAACTGTACACATTAAGAAAAAAGTAAGGAAGTGGTGCAAAACAAATACTATAGGCTTACTATATGTAACTGTAATGAGAAGGACAGAAACAAGACAACATGGAAAAATACCATCACTAGTGCATATACATTCTGTACACCTGTGTAAGGAGGAAACTGTACTGGGAAATGATTAGATGCAAAACTATGACCGTAGTTTGCTGTTAATCTTAATAGTTTATCCTTTCAATAGTTTATAAACTCTAAAGTGCAATCCAAAAACCTGTACTTTGACCCTTAAAGCACATCTGAGTGACCACTGCTCCACCTCCGGCCACAAACACTGAGCAGAACAATGACCTCTCCGGTGCAATGAAACACAACTGTGTGATCACGTTGAGAAAAAGATCAATAGTCATTACTGTTTCAACGTTTTAACACCGATCTTTGCTTTTAACATGTTACTTTGTTTGCTACTTTGTCCGTTATGTACCATCTGTAACTTGACAATCAGAGGTTTCAGCTGCTCTC
>NW_019434925.1:0-1360 GCF_002814215.2 Seriola lalandi dorsalis
ATGTTTTGAAAATGTTTCCTTGTCGGTGATATTACAAAATACTGTGGTGTGTTGCCATAGAAACTGATCAGTTTGTAGCTGTGTTACAAAAAAACCATTTGTAACGGTTGCTATTGATGGATTTTCTCCTTAAATCAGCCCTCTTGTGTTAGTGTCAGACAGTGTTCTCTTTTCTTTTCGTTTTTTGTCTTTCTTTTCAACCCATCCCCTCCACCCTCCCCGTCTTCAGGCCAAATGGTGGGTGACCACACTCGTCTGGAGTTCCACAACATTGAAACAGGCATCATGACAGAGCGCCGATTTGTTTCCAGCATCCCGTCCAGCTTCATTGGTCATTTGCAAAGCCTGAGGTACTCAGAAAACGTACTTCTAATTTACTTTTTAAATTTATATAGAGTTTAACAAATAATTGTAAATGTTCTCTCTGTGTACAGAAGATGAGGGAGGAGATGGTGAAGAACCTCAAAACAGCTAAAGAGCCAGTTTTTTTTTTTGTCAGGAAACCCAGAGTGTAAAGTTAATACTGGACTTGTTAATGTGGCTAATTGTGTCTCCAGAATACATGAGTTCAAATGTTTAAATGTGTCTTATAAATTTGTAAGATAAACAATGCATGAGAAAGTGTGTTTGAAAGTCTGTTGTGGAGTTGTGGATTTCCTCAGCCCCTATATGGCAAAAAAAAAAAAAATCACTTATTTCACTACACAAAACATTGACTTGAGATTTATTTAGCTAAGGGTCTAGCTTATCCAAACATTTCTTTACTTTCAATTATCCGTGACTGTATATAATATTTGTTATAATAATATAACAAACAAGTTATTTACAGTGTGTGTTCCTTTTGGTTTCTCAGATTTAACGGCATGCTCTACATCGACCTGTGCAAGAACGGTGACATCGATTACTGCGAGCTTAATGCTCGCTTTGGGATTCGTTCCATTATTGCTGACCCTGTCACCTTCAAATCCAAGAGCAGCTACCTGAGCCTTGCCACCCTGCAGGCCTACACATCCATGCACCTCTTCTTCCAGTTCAAGACCACCTCCCCAGATGGCTTCATACTCTTCAACTCTGGAGATGGCAATGATTTCATCGCTGTAGAACTGGTGAAAGGGTAAGGTTAATTCATGAGGGACTCCTGTTGACCTTTTGCATGTTGACACCGTCAAGGTTTAATAGTAACATTACAATTAACAATGCAATCAAATGACAATGTGAAAGCAATATGCCAATGTAATAAAAGTCATTTGTAGTGATTAACCTAGTGTAGTGATGAACCTAGAGCGTGTTCATTAGAGAGCTTTATAGCAGGTAGCTCAAGTGTCCATTGATAAGCAGCTCAAACATGTTAAGCTAGTGT
>NW_019434926.1:0-1152 GCF_002814215.2 Seriola lalandi dorsalis
ATGGATCCATTTGGCAGTTTGATTTAAAAGTTTAAATTTTTCGGTACAGCTATATTTGCAATAAACTTATATCAGCCAATATATCAACCTTTATCCATCTTGCTCTAATACTCCCAATACCGATTTAAACTGTTTGAACCTGTTTTTAAAAAGAGGCTCAGGTAGAGTCAGTAAGAGAGTAACTTAAAATAATTTCTCTTTTAACATTAACTAATCTTCACTGTTTGTACAGAGTCCAATTCATGTAATGTTTGTTTTAATATAAGCTTAATACTCTGCCATCTTTGTTTTCCATAATATTAAAATACCTCTGCCCTACAGCACAAGCAGTTATTTTTGTCAACAAAGGACCCTTTCCTGGCCATGATAAAGATCTGAAACCTCAGTGTTTTAATATTCAAATGCTGACATCAGCGTTTTATCATTTGACGTCCAGTATTGCATGTGAACTCAACAACAAGAACACAGTTTGTTAAGGTTAGGGCTGAGGGGTGATTTGAATTCACTGTAACAGATATTTTGTTGTGAACTATTTTCATTGAAACACATAAGGAACATGAAGTCTGGATTGTGCCATTTGAATGATTATACACATTAACACTTTAAATGTAATCAACTAATAAAATTGACTTACTTAAAAAAAATTATTATAAATTAATCAAAAAATTAATTTCAGTGATGTATGGGACACTGTAATTAAAATAACAAAAATATTATCAAAATTGCTTATCAATAACCCTATTTTCTTATTTTATTTTTAAATGTACTAATGTAATGCAATGCAATGTAATTTTGGAACTGAAAAATAATATTAAAAAAAAATAATAATAATTTCAACTTTTGTTATTCCATCTATCTGCCTATCATATTCCATCTCACAAGTTATTTATTTTATCTCCTGCTCTAATATTTACAGTGGTGTCCAATTCGTAATGGTGTTCATTCATCACAGCCATCTGCTTTGTGCTGTTTTTTTTTATTGTTTATTGTTTTTATATAATACATTACCATTGTATTTATGTTGTTATCATCATCATTTCTTGTTATCAAAGTTTATCTAATTTGACCTCTATATGTTTTTGAATTGAGCTACATAAATTACATAATAAATAAATCCCACCTCGTCCAAACCATCAGGAAGTAGCAAGTGCT
>NW_019434927.1:0-1380 GCF_002814215.2 Seriola lalandi dorsalis
ATGTTTTGAAAATGTTTCCTTGTCGGTGATATTACAAAATACTGTGGTGTGTTGCCATAGAAACTGATCAGTTTGTAGCTGTGTTACAAAAAAACCATTTGTAACGGTTGCTATTGATGGATTTTCTCCTTAAATCAGCCCTCTTGTGTTAGTGTCAGACAGTGTTCTCTTTTCTTTTCGTTTTTTGTCTTTCTTTTCAACCCATCCCCTCCACCCTCCCCGTCTTCAGGCCAAATGGTGGGTGACCACACTCGTCTGGAGTTCCACAACATTGAAACAGGCATCATGACAGAGCGCCGATTTGTTTCCAGCATCCCGTCCAGCTTCATTGGTCATTTGCAAAGCCTGAGGTACTCAGAAAACGTACTTCTAATTTACTTTTTAAATTTATATAGAGTTTAACAAATAATTACAAAAACAAATAATTTGGTTCTCAATGTTCTCTCTGTGTACAGAAGATGAGGGAGGAGATGGTGAAGAACCTCAAAACAGCTAAAGAGCCAGTTTTTTTTTTTGTCAGGAAACCCAGAGTGTAAAGTTAATACTGGACTTGTTAATGTGGCTAATTGTGTCTCCAGAATACATGAGTTCAAATGTTTAAATGTGTCTTATAAATTTGTAAGATAAACAATGCATGAGAAAGTGTGTTTGACAGTCTGTTGTGGAGTTGTGGATTTCCTCAGCCCCTATATGGCAAAAAAAAAAAAATCACTTATTTCACTACACAAAGCATTGACTGGAGATTTATTTAGCTAAGGGTCTAGCTTATCCAAACATTTCTTTACTTTCAATTATCCGTGACTGTATATAATATTTGTTATAATAATATAACAAACAAGTTATTTACAGTGTGTGTTCCTTTTGGTTTCTCAGATTTAACGGCATGCTCTACATCGACCTGTGCAAGAACGGTGACATCGATTACTGCGAGCTTAATGCTCGCTTTGGGATTCGTTCCATTATTGCTGACCCTGTCACCTTCAAATCCAAGAGCAGCTACCTGAGCCTTGCCACCCTGCAGGCCTACACATCCATGCACCTCTTCTTCCAGTTCAAGACCACCTCCCCAGATGGCTTCATACTCTTCAACTCTGGAGATGGCAATGATTTCATCGCTGTAGAACTGGTGAAAGGGTAAGGTTAATTCATGAGGGACTCCTGTTGACCTTTTGCATGTTGACACCGTCAAGGTTTAATAGTAACATTACAATTAACAATGCAATCAAATGACAATGTGAAAGCAATATGCCAATGTAATAAAAGTCATTTGTAGTGATTAACCTAGTGTAGTGATGAACCTAGAGCGTGTTCATTAGAGAGCTTTATAGCAGGTAGCTCAAGTGTCCATTGATAAGCAGCTCAAACATGTTAAGCTAGTGT
>NW_019434928.1:0-1382 GCF_002814215.2 Seriola lalandi dorsalis
TGATGATGACCATTCACTTAGAAGAGAAAATAATGTCATATTCGTACTCATTCATTTTTAACAGGTGTTAATTTCATTCTTAAAAGACTTACTCTTTGGCATAGATCAGACTTGACTTATAACAAATGTATACAGGTCATTTTCTTCAGTAGAACTTAAAGTAGGCCAAGTCAAAAAGTAAGCTGCTGTGTGTGCAGCAGCTGATCATTTCACAAGAAATCACCTGTAAAGACTAATCACAAAACTGATCCAATCACTAGACCTGTGAAAGCCATTAATCATCAACCATCAGTGCGTTTGAAATCAAAGTCTCTGCGTGTCGAACAGTTCACAGCTCAGATATGTAGTTGCTCACGCACTCCATTAACAAGTGGAAATATCACGTTAGAGGTTGAGTGGCGCCTTTGTTTGGATGTAAGCTGCCTAAAACAAATAAATAGGCTGGGTGCTAATCTCACAGAATATGCAAAGCCGCAAACACTTGGACAGAGGCTGGATAGAGACACAGGGAGAGCGGTTCGAGCTGAGGAATAATAACTGCAGAGAGCAACTAGTTTGATGCGACTGTCGGTGAGTCGATGATAACATGGTTCAATAACAACGGAGAAGGAGTGGGCGGATGGAGGACTGTTCATGATTGAACAGGGACGGGGGGGTGGGGGGTGGAAGAGGCTCTATTAAGTGGATATATGAATGCACAGAAATTGGTCGAATAATCTACCAGGAACTTAAACAGACTCAAGACAAAGCAACTACTTCGGGCCAGGGAAGTTTCATTATTCAGTGACCGTCTATTCTCACCGGGGTTCATCCACCTGAGTCACCTGTTGGAGCTGCTCTTCCTTTCGGTCCAGGTAAGACGTCCCTGACGGAAAATCACTCGGGCCTACTTACTGTTAACTAATGTAATGCTACTTCTGTCATTACATTCATAGCTTTGGCCGTTCATTTACTGTAATATGTCTCATCATGATGATTTTAGCCTACTGCCATACTAAATTTGCTGTACACTTACTATTCGCTGTCCTGTGGAAACCACGTAGATCCAAAATGTTTCTTGAAAAACAACAAAAAAGTTCTGTCTTTAGCTTTATTACAGATAAACAAATGTGGGTTGTAATTGGTTTTAGAAGCAGGATAGTTTACTCATACAGTATTCAAGTTTACAGCAAAACGTGTAAATGACCAAATTTGTGATACGTAGTTTACTCTTGACTGACAATGTCCCTCGATCATTGAATGCTGTACTGATGACTGTAGTTGTTTGGATGTTGCTGACAATGTGAAGCTATTGGATTTAATGTTAAAAAACAATCTTACTTTTAACTGTAACTGTTTGACCACTGAATGACACCAGTAGGCTGGGGCAGGGATGCTGGGTG
>NW_019434929.1:0-1264 GCF_002814215.2 Seriola lalandi dorsalis
ACGAGGACAAAACGAAATAAAAGAGAAAACTATGAAAGAGAAAAGAAGATGATGGATGGACAGAAGAAAATAGAAAAACAGTAAAAGGAGAAGATGGAAAAAAGGAAAAAAACTGAACAAAAGATCAGAAGAACAAAGGAGAAGAGAAGATGAGTGAAGACCTGACCCGACAGCAGGTGATGATGACACGCCGCGCTCCTATTGGCCCGTCTGAGGCTCCACAGGTGTCTCCTGAGCACGACCTCTGATGACCCTCCACCTGTCAATCATCTCCTCAGAGAAAGGAGGCATTGTCTTTTTACCTGTGTGTGTGTGTGTGTGTGTGTGTGTGTGTGTGTGTGTTGTACTGACTGATCTGTGTGTGCTTGATAATGAAAAGCGAGGTGTCATCTGCATAAAGACAGATCCTCTTTAGAATCACTCATCGGTTTCTCGTCTCTTCTTTCCTCGTCTCGTCTCTCCTTTCTTTTCCCTTCTTCTTCTTGTCTCCTGTGTTTTTGTTTCCTCTCTCCTTCCCTCAACCCTCATTTCCTTTCCTTTCATCTCTCCACTTCATCTTCCTTCTCTCAACTGTTTTCTGTTCTTCTTCCTCTTTACATCTTCGCCTTTTCCTTTTCTTTCCTCTCTTCTTGCTATTAATCTTCTCCTTACCTGTTCACTCCTCTTCTCTCCTGTCTTCTTCTTCATCTGCTCTTCGTTAATCTCCTTGTCTTCCCTCATCTACCTCTTTCCTATTTCAACCTTCTTCCCTGCGTCTTTTCCTTTTCCTCGTCAGGTGATCTGTGAGAAGATTTTCCGGCCGTGGTTTTCTCCAACTCTGCTCGGGGCCAAAGCAGGACTCCCTCTGCAGGTAGGATTCATACTTTCATGACACATTAATCAATTAAAGAACTTGATAATTAGTTAATTTCAGGTTTCACTGGGTCTGAACAGGTGGAGCTGCAGCGAGCGGTGCAGGAGTGTTCAGAAACAGAGGGAGGTGTGGAGGAAAGAGAAGAGGACGGAGGAGGAAGAGGAGGAGGCGGCAGAGACATCCATCAGCGTCTGCTCAACATCCTGACCCGCCTCCTCCATGAGGGAGGGGCTTCAGGTGAAGGAGGAGGGGCGTGGGAGGAGAAAGGCCACGTCCACACAGCGCTGAACTTCTGAGGAGGTGAAAGGAAGTCCATGAGCGACGGAGACGCTCTTTAGTCTTCATACAGGAATAAGGACGTAGACGTTAATGCACCTTCCTGTAGCAACGCTCATCCTGGGATCCAGTGAA
>NW_019434930.1:0-909 GCF_002814215.2 Seriola lalandi dorsalis
CACACACACACACACAGACACACACAGACACACACAGACACACACACACACACACACACACAGACACACACAGACACACACAGACACACACAGACACACACCTCTCCATTTCTTTCATGTGAACTAAAATAAACCCGAACAAACCGACACCAGCTGAGTTTTTGTGCTAGAAAATTATTATACATCATAATTAAAATGAGATTTCTTCACTGTTTCAATATCATCATGAGCTCAGGTAAAATTAAAATTGAATTTTACTTATTATGAAATTTATTTTCTATTATTCATAATTTACTAAATTACAACAAAACTTCAGTTTTATTCATTTTTATTTAGTTATATTAAGTTAAATATCAATAAATAAATAAACTCTGACGTGAAGTCACATTCAAACTGTTTATTTCTATTTCAAAGGGGGAAATTAATTTGTTGTTTTAATTGCTTTAAGGATTAATTTCAGCTTCTGATAAATTTTTAATTAATAAAACTATATTCAGACTAGTTTTTCTGTCAACAAAGTTTTAATTCCATCATGTGTTTCACACTCAGGTCATAGATGGTGTTGGACAGGACTGGACTATATCCAGAGGTGTTCCTAATATTCTGACCCCTCGTGTTCGAACGTTAGGACATGTAATGTAGTTTCACTCTGAACACAGTTGATGTGTTGATCCAAGTGTGTGTGAGCGTCTCTCTCAGACAGTCAGGTGTAACTTCCTGTACTCGTACCTGTAAACTGGTTGACTGGCTGCTGTGGGAAAGGGTTCTGATTGGCCGGTTGTCCCGGCTGGTCCTGGTACTGTGGCGGAGGTCGGGTCAGGCGTCTCTGAAGCTGCTGGTCCTGCTGCTGCCGCTGCTTCTCCTGCACAGAACAGGTCAGACACTTGTCACACACACACACACACACAC
>NW_019434931.1:0-984 GCF_002814215.2 Seriola lalandi dorsalis
TTTTTTTTTTTTTCAGTGATTCATATCGCACTTTGACTCACAAGAGTCAGATTAAAAAAAGGAAAATGATGCAGCAAAGCCAAAGATATTTTGACTTCTATTCTGCTTCTCGTATGCATCCCATAGTGCAACTTTGTGACCGGTAAGCACCTCACATCTTTCAAACTCTGTGCTCCATGTTTATAGTGCAGGAATTCTATACTCCAGTATTTAGAAAAATCACAACAGGAGCTGAACAATTTATCAAAATATTATCAAAATCGAAATATGAAATATCCAAACTTTTTTTTTTTGATAAAGGTCAAATGTGTCACAATAAAGCATAAATGAAGGATTGTGGTGCTGCAGAGATGCTCCTGCCCCCCCTGCACATCACATATAGCAGTCGCAATATCTGCTAATATCAATCTCATACAATTAGCTGGAATCTTAACATGGTTCAAAAAAATCGTTTAAAAACCACAGTATGTAACTCTCAGTGTACTGATTAAACTAATGGCCTCCTGGCTGACACTGTCGTTAACACACAGACATGGAAGTGGCATCAATCGTCTCATCAAACTCTTGTTGACTGCCCATAACTGTAGACTTATTCCTTTAACCGATCACTGCAGTCTGACCATACAGTGTTATCACACTGTCCAGGAGGCTCCTGTGCTCATATGTTGCTGAACGCTCCCTCTGCAGGAAAAATTCATTCATTTAGTGTGAAGATCAGTGAAACTTCCCTGTTGAAATAATGAAAGATTTGAAAACACGTGCACATATAAACACATAAATACACAAAGTCGTGCGCACATACACACACACACACACACACACACACAAACACAAACACACACACACACACACACACACACACTGCTGCTGCTGCTGCTGCTCGTGATGTGTCTGCGGTGATGCTGTCCAATTACAGGCCAGGATCAATGGCCTTGTCATGCTGCTGCAAAAGGTCGCTTATGTGAGCGCACACACACACACACA
>NW_019434932.1:0-1123 GCF_002814215.2 Seriola lalandi dorsalis
GGGGGGGGGGGGCAGTGACAGTTTGTGACAGTTTGTCTCTGTTGTTGCAGCCGACCCCCCCTCCCCCTCCCGTGGCCACCAAGCAGCAGTATCTCTGTCAGCCGCTGCTGGACGCCGTCATGGCCAACATCCGCTCTCCGGTCTTCAACCACTCCCTGTACCGGACCTTCGCCCCCGCTATGACCGCCATCCACGGACCCCCCATCATGTAGGTTTCACCTCTGCAGCACATCTGGAGTCAGGTTAGATTCACAGGACGTTGACGAATGTCTTGTCCTTTGTCCCTCAGGGGTCCCAACGTCTCCGGTCGGAAGAGGAAGCACGAGGAGGACGAGCGGCAGACCATCCCCAACATCCTGCAGGGGGAGGTGGCTCGCCTCGACGTCAAGTTCCTGGTCAACCTGGATCCTTCCTTCTGCAGCAACAACGGCACCGTGCACCTCGTCTGCAAGCTGGGTGAGGGCGGAGACCGGCGCCGCCACAGTCGCTTCCTGTTGTACAGTCAGCTGTTGTGTTCACCTGTTTTAATGTTATTGTGTGTTTGTGTGTCGTCAGATGATAAAAACCTCCCCAGCGTTCCCCCCCTGCAGCTCAGCGTTCCTGCTGATTACCCCGAGCAGAGTCCGTACTGGGCCGATGACGGGGAGCAGTACGGTGAGACTCTACCTGACTCTACCTGTCTCTACCTGTCTCTACCTGACTGACTCTACCTGTCTCTACCTGACAGACTCTACCTGACTGACCTGACAGACTCTACCTGTCTCTACCTGTCTCTACCTGACTGACTCTACCTGTCTCTACCTGACTGACTCTACCTGACTGACCTGACAGACTCTACCTGTCTCTACCTGTCTCTACCTGACTGACTCTACCTGTCTCTACCTGACTGACTCTACCTGTCTCTACCTGTCTCTACCTGACTGACTCTACCTGTCTCTACCTGACTGACTCTACCTGTCTCTACCTGACAGACTCTACCTGTCTCTACCTGTCTCTACCTGTCTCTACCTGACTGTCTCTACCTGTCTCTACCTGACAGACTCTACCTGTCTCTACCTGACAGACTCTACCTGACTGACTCTACCTGTCTCTACCTGACTGACTCTACCTGTCTCTACCTGAC
>NW_019434933.1:0-899 GCF_002814215.2 Seriola lalandi dorsalis
ACCAAACCCTGTATGTTCAGAGCTTTGGAGAGACACAGCTGTGTCACAGGTTTCCAGGTCCAGTGCTTTTAAGAGGTAGGTGTGATCAAATGCTGGCTGCAAGTAGAGCAGCAGCTCAAACAAGTTAAGACAACGAGCTCACCAATCCAGGGCAAGTCAAATCTTGACTGCTGGGAGGAAGCGTATTACAGTGATTAGACAGCAGAAGGTGCAAATACCATCATCAGTGATACATCCCCTGAGGAGGCTGCCACACATAAAAAAGCTGCACCCCAGAGTGCAAAATGTTTTTCACCAAAGATTGGATGAACTGCTGCTGTGCACAAGAGCTGACACCATGAGCACCATTCAAGAGGCTTGTAAGTTTTACTGTTTATTTCTTTTACTAATGCACTTTCATCTTCCATTTCGCAGAAACATAAAATGCAGTTTGATTTAATTGATATCTTGTTAATTGAAACTTTTAATGATGAATTTTTATTTATCTTTTATAACTTTTCTCTCTTTTAAGAGTTTTTAAAAAAGCATAATTCAAAAGTAAATTTTTAAAATGATTCTATCCTACAAATAAATAGAGGATTTTTTTAGGAAACTGAAGTTCACTGAACTCACTGTCATGTTGATGAAAGCAGTTTGTGACATGGAGCATGATCCTGCTGGAAGGAGCCATTAGAAGATGGTGAACTGTGGTCATGAAGGATGAACATGTTCAGCAACAATACTCACATAGACTGAGACATTCAGACCATGATTGATTGGTATTAAGAAGAAAACATTCCCCACACCATCACACCACCACCACCAGCCTGGACTGTTGACACCAGGCAGGTTGGTCCATGGATTCAGACTCTGACTCTACCATCTGCTGCCTCAGCACAAATCCACATCCATCAGACCAG
>NW_019434934.1:0-1245 GCF_002814215.2 Seriola lalandi dorsalis
CTATTATTTTAAGCAAATGAGTTGAGAGACTCATCATCTGTGCCCTGTGAGAGATTGTTCTCAAAGGCAAGGGATGGGGAGATGTGCCCTCCCCCTCTCTGTCTCACAGTGAATTGATATGGGAGCAAGGGGAGCATCTTACTTTGACTGAGCTGTTTAAGCTGGTGCGTCCAGTAGAGGAGATGGAAAGTGTGGCACATGGTTATTTCCTTGAGGATGGACCATTGGTGAGAGAATGGTTGCATAAAGGTGACAAGCCTACAGATTACATAAAAACCTGTCACAGTTGTCAGCTTACAGGAAACACCAGTCAGTCCATCAAACCTGCCTCTTTTGCATCCCACTCCAGCAGATGGTCAACCTTTTGAGCATTTGCTAATTGACTGTGTTGGCCCACTGCCCAAGTCCAAATCTGGTAGTATGTATCTTTTCACTGGGATGTGTCAAACTACCAGATATCCTGCTGCTTACCCGTTGCGTCTGACCACCAACTCTATCTTGAACGCCTTAACCCGGTTAATTTCTGTCTTTGGCATTCCCGAGGTTATCCAAAGGGATCAGGGAATCAGTTTTACTTCAGGCATGTTGCAGACATTTTGAAAGACCTTCTTATCAAACATGCCCAGTTTTATGTAATATTCAATTATCATTTGACTTCAATCCAGCTGTTAATTAGTTGATTAGTATTTAGTTTGTATCATCAATTTCTGATTATTTATTGTTAGCACTGCAGAAACCATGGTTTTGGATGGACAATTAAATCTCAAAATATACAATCTTTGTCAGCGTCTCTTTAATTTGAGAACCTAAGGCGGTCAGCTTAGTCTCCTGAACCTAACAAAAGATAACTCTTCAACTTTGAACACCTGAACTTCACTCATCCATACAGGCTTGCACACCGCTGATGCCAACCATTTCCATATTTCATTTAGTTGTTAAATGTTTGGTTTAATAAACCCTTTTTTCAACTTTCAGTAATGTGTGGACTCATTTGTAACAGATTGTTGGATGAATAAAATAGTTGCTATCCTATTTCCTGTTAATCATCTAATCAATTTCCATGCTCCATCCTCATGACAAACATTATGATGTAACCTCATGTTTTGTTCTGTGAAGTAATACGTCCTCATGAGTGCAGATGCTCCCAGTGATCATTGGGATGTGAATTGTAGTCTATGACCTTCAGTCACCTGATCTCAGTCCAGTTGAACTGTGGGAGATGTTGGAGCGATATGCTCTCCACCA
>NW_019434935.1:0-837 GCF_002814215.2 Seriola lalandi dorsalis
TATGCAGAATAATAATATATATCTTCAATGCTATTGCATTGCAGGTACATAATAAGTATGCAGAATAATATATGCCTGCAATGCAGTAGCAATGGGGTTAGAAACCTAATGAAATCCAAAAAAGAAAGAAAAAATACAACAGTAGCTGTAAATGGGAGAGGTGGAATTTACCATCCAGCTTTTGAAAGAGTAGATGATTAGATCTCAGAGAATCTGGTTATCTACCTATATAAGTACTCCAGTGTGGGAGTGGGTTCTGCAATTGTGGAAATGTGAACAAGTGTGAACCTCAGTTCCTCTGTCTACCATTTGTTTGATCTATCCATCTCTATAGTTGACTGTGTTATGGAAGAGTATTAACAAATGTGAAAATTATTTAATCCTGATGAGACTTGGGGTTCGGATTTGAATTTTGAACAAACAAAGCAAACTACTTTTGTAGAGGTTAACTGGTGAGGAAGTGACTGTGATTATCACAAGCATTTCATTCAGTATCATTGCTGTTCACTCATGCATCAAGTAGTTTAAGATGAATTGTGCTATTAAATTAGCACCAAGCTGTTAAGTTATATGGACAATTTACAATGGAATAAAACCATAATCACACAGATATAGGCTTGGGCCAATATTCGATTATATCAAATATCACCATATGCAATATTTTTTAATAAAATCTAATTTAAAATTTTTTTTTTAGCAGCATCACTTGTACCAGAAACTTTGAATACAATAATATAATAATGCATTGTTAAAATTGGAAACAAAAAATACAGCAATATAATTATATCATTTAAAATCCTGCAGTAAAAAAAAAAAAAAAAAAAACCCCCAACTATG
>NW_019434936.1:0-991 GCF_002814215.2 Seriola lalandi dorsalis
GTTTACGGTTTGAGTTCAAAGGGCTCAATCACAGTTCAAATGATATTTATATTTCCAATAACAATGATAAAAACATTTTTAACTCAGACTAAAATAACAAAGCAGACTGTGTTGGCACTTTCAAAGGAGTGTTCCAACATAAATTTGTGGACATGCAAGAGACATAGAATTGTCAAAATTGAAACAGAGGTCGAGATAACCTGATTTTTTGTGGACACTACATTTCCCATAATGCATCTCAACAATTAACTTTTTTTTTTTTTTTTAATTTGACCCTCCTCATAAAGGCCCACACTATTTGAAATTCCACAACCCAGTTTGTATTTCCGTCTTTCAGGTAAAATTTCAAGCTCAGTCGTAATGACATCACTATGACATCATCGGGGTTATTTTCCCAGACAGTCTGAGTAGTACTGATGTTTAGGGGTAAGAATCGGTGAGGTGCTCCTTTAAAATAACTACAGACTGTGGAAGAAACTCTTCTAGAAAACTTAAAAAACAGAAATGAACCAACAGTAAAGGAACTTCAGTTTTTATATTTTACCACCAAATCAAACAGACATTTGCCAGTGTCACACACATCCCAGAATCCTCCTGGGGATGAACACTGGTGGGGATACAGCATCTGATGGTATTGGCAAACTTAAAAATCAGATGCGTTACAAAGACAACCACCTGCTTTATAGGAAAGGTTTCACCCAAATCAGTCGAGCAGACCAGCGGTAGCCACATGTTCTGCTCTGAAGCTGTGAACATGACGAGGTTACAACAGAAGCAGATTCTGGCAGTGTAGAAACCATCACCATGCCTCATGTACACTGGTACAAACAGTCCCATCCCAACAATGTCACAAATAGAAGCCGTAATGAACAATCTCACCACCTCACTGAAAATGTATAAAACCTTTAACAGGTCATTGTTACAGATAAAAAAAGTCTGAACACAGATCACGTCAATTAATCCAAAAAATAAAACATGACTGTCTATCTTC
>NW_019434937.1:0-1123 GCF_002814215.2 Seriola lalandi dorsalis
TTAACTTGTTCTGGTTTTTCTTCCTGAAGGTTTTTCAGATTTGAAGAGCTGAGTCTCAGAGGAGGATGCACTGTGTGTATTGTGCAGGGGTTGAATTGAACAGGAACACTCTTCAGAGGGAAAGTTATTCTGGTTATTTAATCGATAACAACAATCAAAGTAATCTCAAGGAGTAAAAACTCTCTGGATATGAAACAATAGTCTGCATGACGCACCGACTGTATATATTTCTAACTGAAACGCTGATCATCACAGAAAGATTCTAATACAATGAAATCAATGAAATCAAATTTCCCTGATCGTCAGATGCATTATGCTATTTAAAAATATCATCCATTCAATTATAATAAATGTGTAAAGGGCTTGTTACATCTGGTTTGGTCCAACATATGTGATTTTGAGTTCATCACTGAAGTCATTTTTTTCCCAATAGGATTCATGCTTTGTAAAAAAAAACAGAAAAGAAAAAAAAAAAGGCTTTTTACTGAAGAACAGATTTTTACGCATAGAGCAGCCACAGTACTGTACTGCATCCAGACTGGTGAGCATTACCAACCACCATTTCATATGAGGTGATTTTAATCCAAATGCAGCAGACCTGCCAAATTGGAAGGATTTCAGCAGTACTTGGAGTCCTGAGGTTTCAAAGAAAACCCCTGCCTTTCCTAATAAAAATACAGAGAGCATTTTCCATTACATCCCTCTTTTCCAGTTTTCCTGAAATTGGCTTCTCTGTATTTTCAATTTAAACAAGTAATCCATTAGTGGACCATCCACTCTCCTCTCCGCTCAGGTATTTTGAGTCACTGTGCACTCTAAAATCCAATTTAGACTTATTGAAGCCATGATGTAGCATATGAGAATTTGTTTTTTGCAAATTTGATGTTAAAGAATTGGACAAAAAGTAAATGATATAGAATTAAATGAAAACATGAACAGCATTTAGCCTACTAAGAACTTACTCTCCATCATTACTGCTCTTACTTTGTTTGTAAGCACATGAGGCCAGCCACAGGGGTAAAGTATAAAAAACTGCATATAGGCAAATTTTGGATTTGAGGTCTCACTGTTGCTCCAAGCTAAAACACTGAAGTAATAACCGTGCTTCAGCTTTTCCTCAAAT
>NW_019434938.1:0-938 GCF_002814215.2 Seriola lalandi dorsalis
AAATGCAGACAATGCAGAAAAAAAGAAAATCACCGCTCAAAGGGTAACACTACCAATATGTTTAATTACATTAATTACAAAACATGCATGGTTCAAAAAAAGAGACTGATGAGCTTCAAACTTATCGTTAATTAATCGTGGTTGAGGTAAAAGTTTGAAATAATCATGATCTTTCCCTAATCTTAACCATACTATTGTTGCTGTTATTGAAGAAATCATGAAAATTTTAAAAATGCTGATTTTGGGTTTCTCAGAATTCTCCAATATACAGTAGATGTTCTTGTCTTATGATACAGTTGGCAAATAACAGCTTTATTTTGCTTCAGCTGCATGAAGGTATAGTGAGATCATTTGACGGTCACAGCTAGATTCCTCTGACCATACCAGACCATTAAACGCAAGTCTGATCGTGATGCACATTTCTTTGATGTCAAACTCCCATTGTCAACTACTTCCGAATGTTTAAATGGCAAAGTCCCCATGGAAACACTGCTTAGAAGTGCAGAGAATATTTGGTCTGTCTGTCTGTGATGAAGCTGCAGTAATAGTCAGTGGATTCCAGGCTGCCTATCAACATCCTGCAGGGTATTTTATCTGGCAAGTGCCATATTGAAATAAATGTATCGCAAATGTGTCTGGTTCCCGTGAGAATTGGCACCAGTAGGATGGAGGTTTAGGGGGTAATGTAGCGTAGCACCTTGTTATTGAGCTGAAGGACAGGGCCTTTTGCATTATGTAACGTTTATTTTCCTTCCTCTTCGTCTCTCCCTCCCTCCCTGCTGAGTTGTAACCCTTCTGTTGACTCATCAACTAAAAAAATTCCCAAACATGCCATTATTACAATGCTGCATGTTTGTGTTCAAGCACCACTTCTGCATATTGTTAGAATTATTCACTGACAGTGCCCGACTCATTGAATGTTTAGGAGACCATTATAT
>NW_019434939.1:0-1147 GCF_002814215.2 Seriola lalandi dorsalis
GAAAAACTATTTAATTACTGTTTTTTATTTAGTTCTTACTTCATGAATATCTACTGATGACAGGTGAGTCTCTCCAGCGTCTCTGTCACTTCCTGTTTCTTTGATCCGAGTTAAATCCCTGAATGAATAAAATAATTCGATAGGAGCAGAGACTCGGAGCCGGTGGCCTGTCCTCTTTTGGACGGATTATGTTACGTAAAAAAATTAGAAACGGTGCGAATCCTCCGGAGCTGTCTGAGCCTTCAGGACTGTCTCTGTCTCCGTCTCTGTCTCCGTCTCTGTCTCTGCTGCTGTACTTTTTATTTTTATTTCCTGCTCTGTTCTGCTGCAGTGACCCAGTTCCCCACCAGGAATCAATAAACATCATCTCCTCTCTTTATCAGCGTCGCTTCATCCGTCAAATGCAACAAACGCGCAGGAATTTCGTCCTGATGACAGTCGGGACAAAACACAGACATGAAGGAAACAGATTGTTTTGTTTGTTTGTTTGTTTGTTTTTACACTTTAGAAACGCTCTCGTCCTTCAGGATGACGATCAGGTTTCTTCTTCAGCTTGTATTGACGGTGCTGAAGCTCTCGGGTCACATTACTGTATGAAAGTGTGAAATAAACAACATTCTCATTGATTTAGACTCACAGTGGCTCAGACGTTACTGAGGAGTATAAACAAAAGCATAAACGCAGCTACATTGATTCCCAGAAGCAACACTTTACTCAAAGTCCAGACTACAAGAACACAAAACTCCTCGACGACACAACTGATGAAGCATTTAAGGCTTGAAACGCTTCATATGTGACATTTTATTGAGCTTATAATAAAGAAAATTAAAAAGTAACGTTAATTATTTTAGTATTTCTTATGCTGGATCGAATCCTGAAGTATTAACCACAGACTGTAAATAAAGACGTAGCCTCTGTGACGTCACCCACAGGTTTCTGAAGCTCAGAGTGAGCTGCTCCACAGTCGCCATCTTGGCAGTGCCTGACTCCGCCCCCCCCCCAAAGTTCAAACCAGAAATAGACACAGCGGACGTCGTCTCTGTATCCACAGTCGAATCTGGGACGCTGAACAGAATGGAAAATATCCAAATCTATCAAAGTCCACAGCGTCCAGTCATTCCAGTCTCCAGAAGAGTTAAAGCACCCT
>NW_019434940.1:0-1037 GCF_002814215.2 Seriola lalandi dorsalis
AGCTACACAGATGGCCTGAACATCTGGCTGTGAACCCAAGGAGGTTAGCTTAGAGGTGCTTGCATATAATACTTGGAGCAAATTCACTTGACAAAGCGGGCCAGGTGACCGTCACAAAGGAAAGTATATTACATATTAACAATTGCTGGAAACAAACAGAACGTCAGCACTGACTTTGTCCTAAAACCCTGGATTATTCAATAATACATGAACATAGTTGGTAAAATTGATTAATGGAATCCAGACAGTAAAACTGTGGAGATTTGGACCCCACTGTACATGAATCTTTACCAGAGGCTTTCCACTATGCTTCAATAGTATCCTTTCCTTGCCTTAACATCCTTACCACTTTCCTTTAGGTAATTAACAAAAGCCCTTTATGCAAATATGCCTGTATAGTTGGTTAAAATGACCTTTGACCCCATGGAGGACAAGTTGAGGATAGCAGAACCTAGACTAGTGAGATTACAGCAAAGGTTACGTTAATGTATGGCTTCTATCGATTTATTTAGCAAGTGTAGCTTGATCTTCTAACCCCTCAAAGCCAATATATTGATTCAAGTCCATGTATATCATCAAAGTAACACCCACTAAACCACCTCAGGTACTGTCACCTTGTTTGTATTCTGTCCCAGTCTTATTTCAGACTTTGGTAGTCCTTTACAGACATTTATTGAATTGTCTAAGGTCATAGCAATTATCGAATGGAGTGGCATTTTGAGATGTTTTTTTTTTTTACCTTTAAAGTAAACAAAGTGATTAATTAAGTGAACAAGGTTAGACAATAATATTGAACACTGAGTTATTTGTTTTCGGCTTGTCAAAAATGTAAACGTAAATGAGTCGATGTGCTTTCTTCATTTCTCTTTCCTTCTGCGAGTGCAGATGTGAGGATGCTGATCACTGACACTTTATCAGAGCCGAGCGGCTCTCACTTCAACAGCACTTGACGGTAAATGGCAGTTAAAAGTGCAGGCAAAAAACAGTGCCATCCACAGCAGGTGTTGTAGCCCCCACACACACACACACACAAACAC
>NW_019434941.1:0-1093 GCF_002814215.2 Seriola lalandi dorsalis
CGGCGGGCAGAGAAATCAGTGAGCAGGCCAAATGACTTTTGTGAATTAACCCCACTCTATTTATCGTCAGGCACACAAGACAATAGCACCCCAGAGGCTTGTGAATGTATACGTGAAATCATGCGCAGTCAGTGTTTGTGTTACGTTTGGATGCAAAAAAATAAATTAAAAAAAAAAAAAAAAAAGCACCATGCAGTAAAGTAGCAGTCAAATGTGCGATTGAGGGGTTGTTGCAAGATTCACATTTCTCGTGTGGATATTTGGAAACTCCAGATTTTATCTTATCTTTGAGTGATACAAACATGTCCCCAACTTAATACTGGTGTTGTTCAGCTGTTTTGACAGAGGTTGGTCAAGCATTTTCAGATCATCAGCAACAAAAGAAAACTTACACACACGCACGCACACACACACACACATACACAGTATTTCCTGTATATTTTGTACAGTGGTGCTTCTTTTTTTTCTCATCTGAGAAAAAAAACAACAACATAAAAACAAGTTGACAAAATGATAGATAAGAGACAGAGAGAGGAAGGACTGCCGTCTGACAGAGAGAGCTGGTGTGTGTGTGTTCCTATGCTTCCTCCTGCAGTTGAAGGATATTTGCCGAGACACCTCAGATGATGAGACACTATTTGCTGTAGCACCCTGGCAGGGAATTCCTCAGCTGCTGCTGAAGAGCTTGAGTTTAGCTGGGGTTGGGTCTGCAGACGCTCTGTTCAGGGTTCAGAAAAATGTTGTGCCAAACATTTTGGTGGCCCCGCTGATAGCCCTAAAGTTTAATGAGCCATTTGTTGATGTAGACAAAGCTGCCGCGCTATAGAAAACGAGAGAGAGACAGGAGAGTGGAAAAAAAAAAGAGAAAAAGGGGAATGCAGTGGTTAAAAGGCAGGAGGGAAAGTGAGTCAGTCTGGAGAGATGGGTGCAGCTGGTGATGGGGTTTATCTCTCTAGGGCTACCAAGCTTTACTGTACAAACTGTCTCTGTTAAGATCCGATTACAACTTAATGGACAGTGCTGCAGCTTTTCCCTTTTTTTCAGGGAAACCAAAATATTCAGTTATCAGCATTTGCTCTCTGTTTTAATAATC
>NW_019434942.1:0-1072 GCF_002814215.2 Seriola lalandi dorsalis
GCAGCTCATGACAGCTGCAGGTTCTGTAATCAGTATTAGTGTGGTATCAATCCTACCAGTATCATTTCAGTACAAACCTGGAGGATTGTGGTTGGTAACAGTTTGTCATTTTGATTGAACAAACGCCCAAGTGTAATTCTGATCCGTAAAGTACACGGAGTAACAACAGACACACTTAAAAAAAGAATGGTCAAAATCAACACCACCGGGGGTTAAGCTCCAAAAACCACAATCACCTCCTCGTGGTCGTCTGCCTCCCTCCACTCAGTCTAGTGTTTTTGTGAGGTCACACTGACCTTGACCTTTGACATTTGACCACCAAAATATAATCAGTTTGTCCTTGAGTCCCAGTGGACACTTTTACCAAAAGTGAAGGGATTCCCTTGAAGAGTTCTCGAGATATTGCGTTCACAAGGCCAAAACCGCATTTTGTGAACAAGAATTAGACGAACGGACAACCAGCTGGTGCGGAGGCATAATAAAAATAAACCTGATGACATCATCAAACTGTGGAAAGAAACCCTCAGAGCAACAGAAGACATACGATATACAACTGTTAATGAGACAACTGATATTCATGTGCTAATCAGTGGAGGATCCAATTACCGTATTTCTGCAAGATGACCTAAACCAACCTGTACAGCTGCTTCAATCTCATCCACAATTTCTCTGTGGGTACTTTTCATTCTTCATACTTTACAGACATTAACATTTTAACACTTAGCAAAATGTGAAAAAAAGGAAGGTACAACATGATGTTGCATGTTACCATCCAGGTGTGTGGAAGTAAGACCCAGTTTCCTCATTTGTAGAATCAGTTTTGGACAGTATGTGTAGGTACACATGAAAAATGAAAGCCTGTGAGATCTGCAGTCAGAACTTCTTCCCCCCTCTTGTTCATCTTGTCTTTATTTTCACTCTCAGCATCCCTCCATCCCACCAACCGGCAGAGGCAGTCCAGATGGTAACTGTGGGAGGAAGAGAAAAAGCAAGCTGGATTAGCAACAATCAATTAAATGTAGAGAAAATGTAAAGTGGGAAGAGGACAGAAAGATTCAAAGTGAAAAGCAGG
>NW_019434943.1:0-1260 GCF_002814215.2 Seriola lalandi dorsalis
TTTGTTTTTACTTATTATTTTGTGGCAAAAGGATTTTAAACATTACGACTTGAGAGGTTGCTACTTAGGACATCATATTCATACAGTATGTGCCTTTTAAAAAGCTGAAACTATATTTCCAATATGTCCTGTGAAGAGGAAAAATAACCCATCGAAATTCTAAATGTCAAGGCATGTCTTTCATGAAATATCCTTGAAGCACCAATGTACAGACAAATATCACAGCATCTCACCTGCCCTGTAGTGTACACAGCTCTGCAGACGTTCCCCTGTGCCTCTGCTCTGCCCGACACACGTGTGGCTTAGCGGCTGAGACCAAACAGGATCATCAACTGTCAGCCTCGTGCTTCCCACGGACACAGTGGTGACAGCTTGAACAAGGGAACATGATGTGCTGCCCGCCGCCTTCAGGAGAAGGCCTGACACACTACACCCCCTCACTCCATCCATTCATAGGCGGATCATTTGTGAGTGTAGTGTTTGTGTTGCAGTGTGGCATGCTCATGATTTGATGACAATTTCAATTTCATATTATTTAAAAAATACCACCCAGCTCAGTTCAACCTATTATTCAAATAAAATAAAAAAATAGATAAAATAAAAGATGTTGTCTGAGAAGCCTACGAGTGTCATTATTGTCACTACATCCGCCCCAAACTTTTCCACAGTCTGTGGTCGTCACCCCTTAAACTACAACAAAAGCTGGGAAAGCATCTAGTTTGCTCTAGTTATGCTGTGTCACTTTGTCATTGCTGTTACTCTGCTGTGTAAAGTCACGTCATCATCCTTAGCTAGCTAGTGGCTAAATCTGGTTAATGTTTTTGTGCACAGTCCCTGACAAATACTTCAATAAGAAAATAATATTAGTATAGAAAAAGAAATAGGACTGGTGGCAACTTGGTGTTCAACATGTCATGTTTGTCTTCAGTAATGTAGATTTACCAGCTTTACTGTTGTATAATTGTGGTCCTTACAGGTGGATTATACAAAAAATATATTAATTAAAAAAACACCACAAATTCTCAGCTTGAAAAAAATGTGAAAATTTTCCACATTGAACCAAAATAAAGTGTCAAAATCAACAAGTCGCTCACTCTTTAGTCCCTTACTGTCGGAGTAGTCACTGATGTTTTGAAACTTGTTTTCAGAAACCCAACACTATGACTAGTTGTCAAACCAACCAACTGACATCACTCAGGGATTTTTCTCTGACTGTTCAGTTACTCATTAAGTCTCCTTGATACTTCATGAATATGTCTC
>NW_019434944.1:0-1196 GCF_002814215.2 Seriola lalandi dorsalis
GTATAGTAAGGCATAAAATGTCATTAAAACGTCATAGTATAGTAAGGCATAAAAAGTCGTAAAAATGTCATAGTATAGTATGGTATAAAATGTCATAAAAACATCATAGTATAGTAAGGCAAAGAATTTTATAAAAACGTCATAGTATAGTTAGGCCTAAAATGTCATTAAAATGTCATAATATAATAAGGCAAATAATGTCATAAAAATGTCATAATATAATAAGGCAAAGAATGTCAGAAAAACAACATAGTATAGAAGGCAAAAAATGTGAAAAAATGTCATAGTATAGTAAGACATAAAATGTCATAAAAATGTCATAATATAATAAGGCAAACATTTTTATAAAAACGTCATAGTATAGTTAGGCCTAAAATGTCATTAAAATGTCATAATATAATAAGGCAAATAATGTCATAAAAATGTCATAATATAATAAGGCAAAGAATGTCAGAAAAACAACATAGTATAGTAAGGCAAAAAATTTGAAAAAAATGTCATATTATAGTAAGGCAAAAAGTGTCAGAAAAACGTCATAGTATAGTATGGCATAAAAAAGTCAGGTATAGTAAGGCAAAAAATGTCAGAAAAACGTCATAGTATAGTTAGGCATAAAAAAAGTCATATTATAGTAAGGCATAAAATGTCATAAAAAAATAATAGTATAGTAAGGAATAAAAAGTCGTAAAAATGTCATAGTAGAGTAAGGCATAAAAAGTGTCAGACAAACGTCATAGTATAGTATGGCATAAAAAAGTCAGGTATAGTAAGGCAAAACATGTAATAAAAACGTCAGAGTCTTGTGAGTCATAAAAAAACATCGACATAATATAGTAAGGCATAAAAATGTCATAAAAAAAGTCAGTATAGTAAGGCATAAAAATGTCATAAAAAAGTCAGTATAGTAAGAAATAAAATGTCATAAAAACGTCAAAGTATAGTAAGGCATAAAATGTCATAGAAACCCCATAGTATAATAAGACATAGAATGTCAAAAAAAACATCACAGGCATAAAAACGTCAAAGTATAGTAAGGCAAAAAATGTCATAAAAACATCATGGTGTAATAAGGCAAAACATGTCATAAAAACGTCATAGTATAATAAGGCATAATATGTCAGAAAAACGTCATTGTTTAGTAAGGCAAAACATCTAATAAAAACGTCACAGTATAGTGAGTCATAAAAACTTCATAC
>NW_019434945.1:0-1074 GCF_002814215.2 Seriola lalandi dorsalis
ACACTTATATATATATATATATATATATATATCTATGTATAAATAAACAAACATATATATATATATATATGACAAATGTAGAACACACTTTGTGCTTTCCTTAAACTGCTGAGATTAAATAAACCACTTGCTCACATTCTTCTGTGTTTCCTTGACCTTGATCATGTGACGACAGCTGAGCTACGGCCAAGACCACAAGATGTGACTGAAAGCTCCAGAGAATTTCTAGTAAGTGGACTTTGAGTTAAGGATGTTTTGTCAGGTTTATATTTTTCGGGGTCGATGACAAACCTGCTGGAAATGACAAAATAATCTTAAATTGTGTTCCTTACTAACATTTCCGGAGCTTTCAACCACAGCTCATAGTCTTCATCAGCTGGTGTAGTTTACTCAATAACTACTTTTTCCAAAGTGACCTTTTGAGCTGAAGTTGAAAAGATTAAGGAACACATCATCATTTTTAAAGCTCAACATTGAGGGTGGTGATGAACTGAAGAAGTGACGTGACACATAAAGTTCAAACCTCTACAGACAAACGTCTCTATTCCACTTCCTGACAGTTTTCACACAAGACCAGACCAGAGTATTCATCCTGTATCTCAACAACATGACGAATCCTCCAGATATAAACCCAAGACTTTTACTCTGACAACAATCTTCCTCTTACTCCGCTCAAATAAAAACAAGCTTTTACCCATGATCCTCTTTGGTTTATTTTTAAGCCTCGGAGCTTCATGCAGCAATAAACTGTGAATCAAAGCGAGGCGGCGGTCCACAGGAAGTCCTCTCTGCTGCGTCCCTGCCCGCACAGACGGACGGATTAAGCTTCTATATTTGTCCCGGGCCGCTGGATGATCCAGGCCTGCTGAAAGGTCAGAGCCGCCTTGTCAGGGCGCCAGAAAACAACGGCCGGACCGGACCGGACCGCCACGCTGCCGGAGCGTGAAAATGATTTGTGGGTCTCTGTAGCCACAGAGAGAGAGACTACTGTTTACTGTTTTACTACTACAGTGTTTTCATGTGAAGCTGCTTCATGCTGTTTCTCGCAGCAGTCAATGAGTCTAATTATCTCTA
>NW_019434946.1:0-1235 GCF_002814215.2 Seriola lalandi dorsalis
TAAATAAAGAAATACAGTACGTGTACAGTAGCAGCTGTCGGGTGTTTTGGTGTGATGACAGCTTTTTATCACAGGGTGGAGCTGCTGCTCTAACAGACAGGCAGCTGAGCAGAATAAAGTATTTGCTCCTGTGGTAGTTGTTCAGCATCAGAGTCAACCCTACAGGTCAAGGTCCAGTCAGAGAACTAAGCTGTAATTAATCAAATTCCCACATTTTGGCTTGTTGGTGGCAACAATCATCTTTGTTAAACCCATCTTTGTTAAACAAAATGTGTTAAATTTCCTCAAAACTTGCTGTCCTGTAGGGTTTTCCTCCAACGCCATGTTGTCACTAATCATTTTTTGCCCCAGTACGATCATGAAACAGGTATTAAATTCATAAAAAAGATCTTTACAAGTGTAAAATTCAACTTGGACAAACCTGCAGAAATCCATTAGATGAAGGTTTGCCTTCTTCAGAGAGGAGGAGGAGGAGGAGGAGGAGGGCTGCCAGCACTGGGTGACATGGAGGACCCCTGACTCTGGAGGGAGATGTACCTGCATGACACCTGTCTAAGAAAAACCCAGGTGTGAAAAGAGTTTTGAGAGCTCCGTAAACCTTTCAGAGCCATTAACCAGACCTCAACTGGGATATTAGGTTCACTAGAGGTGGAAATTAATTAAGCACATTTTCTCATGTAAGCAGAATTTTGATGTACTTTACCTGAGTATTTCCATCTTATGTTACTTTATACTTCACTACATTGCAGAGGGAAATATTTTGTATATAAAACTGATTAACTCATTATATGTTTTACATATAAAAAGAAACAAACTAAAGCTGTCAGATAAATGTAGGAGAGTAAAAGTATAAATTACCATTTAAATACCTAAGACAAATACAAGCACCTCAAAATTGTATTTCAGTACAGTATTTAAAAATACTTAAAATGTGATTAGTCACATCCCACCACTGGTTGTCAGTCATTAGCAAAAGTGACTGCAGGATGTGAATGTGGTAACTTGACAAATTTGTTATGAATTACAGTGTCAGACAAATATCAGTTACATGGACATATATACCGTTTGTCATCATGTGTTTAAGCTAAACATCACTATTACTATTGTGAAGTCAGTGTCATGAACCTTGTCCCAGTTTTCACAGCTGTTGTCAGGTGATGTAAATGTGTGAAAATATTTCCCCCTGAAAGTTGCATAAAATGGAAATCCTCAAGTAAAGTCAAACATTTACTTCT
>NW_019434947.1:0-1191 GCF_002814215.2 Seriola lalandi dorsalis
TGTGTGTGTGTGTGTATGCAGGTGTGCAACATGTTTTGATGACAACTGATCGTTATAACTGATTAGGTTAATACTGCATTGATGAACTGTCCCTTTAAGAAAATACAACCTCGTGCTCAGTTACCAAAGGAAGTCGAACGCAAACACTGCAGAAAAACTATTTCAGCAACCAAGCGTTACATCAACAATTTGCTTAATCACTTGAACACAGTCACAGCTGAATATGACTCAAAACTAGAATCAACTCGTCGTGGTCGTATCCCTCCGCCACTCAGATTAGTTTCAGGTTACATCCCTGTTTATCCAGACATAATAAATATTAATCATCTGTGTGAATTGCTGTGCAAAGTCTTGAGTAATGGCTAAAAAGTGTATTCTGATGTCACACTGACCTTGACCTCTGACCTTTAGCCACCAAAGTCTAAACAGTTCGTCCTTGAGTCTAAGTGAATGTTTGTGCCAAATTAGAAGGGATTCCCTTGAGGAGTTCTGGAGATAATGTATTCAGAATGGCCAAAATCATGTTTTGTGAGGTCACCTGGACCTTTGACCTTTGACCTTTGACCACCAAAATCTAACCAACTCATCTTCGAGTCCTAGTGAATGTTTGTGCCAAATTTGAAGAAGTTCAGTCAAGGCAGTACTGAGATATCGGGTCCACGAGAACGAGGCAGACAGGCGGACATACAGAAAACAATATGGCCTCCAGCTCTAACTGTCGCTGGTGCGGCGGAATAAAAAAGCACCAAAGTCGTTGTTCATTAATCACAATCGAGATAAGAGTTTGAAATAATTGTGATATTGATTTTAAGACATATCGTCTTAGAGGAGGGTTTTTTAGTCTGATCCCATCCCAGTGCTGGTCAGCTGCAGTACCACAGATGGCCACTAGGACAGTGACAACAGCTGTGTAACTTTAACACATCTGTGTTTTTAAACACAGAGACGCAACCTGAACAGGCGGGAAACGGCACATTTCCAGTGGAAATTTACCGACAGGTCGCGACTAATCCGGAGGATCGTTTCCATGAATCCGAACACTTTGTTCCCTCTGTGTTAAACTGCAGCAGGACACAGTGGATCACACAGTGTGTATCAGCTTCTTTATTAGTATGTGTTTGTTAAACCAGGTCAAGACGTCCAGACTAATAATAATAATAACATTAATAACAAAAGCAAACAAACACAGCT
>NW_019434948.1:0-933 GCF_002814215.2 Seriola lalandi dorsalis
GTCCAGCATGTTTGGTGTGGACCTGGCCAGGACCACCACAGTGACTGCACATTGCCAACAGTGAAACATGGAGATGGAGTTGGAGCTGATACGTGGCTGGATGAGAGTAAAAGGTGTAGGATAGATGACACATGTAGTTGGCACCGTGAATGTTCAAATACTGAGTAGAAAAATGAGCAAAATCGCCAACATGACAATGATCCCACACACACTGTGAAAATCACCTGAGCTTTTAAAGAAGAACTATGACTTGGCCAAGTTTAGCAGAACAACAAACCCCTCCATCAAAGAGACGCTCAACAGACTTGTGTTTGAAGAATGGCCAAAAACAAATAAAACTGTATTATGGATCTGGGTATCATCAGATAATCTGTAATTCATTTGTAATTTAAAAACAAAAAACAAAACAGAAAAAAAGATCTTTTATGAAACGTTTCAGACAGCTGAGTCTGACCGTTGTTCACCTGAGGCTTTAGACAACACTGTATAGGAAGGACCATACAGGCTATTTCCATATATAGGCTATTAATTGATGCTACGCAATTAAATAATACATCCCAGACTTTTTTGATAAAAGATATTTCATGTCTAAATTAAAAGAACAAATCAATAGAAGATATTTAATTGTGTAGCCTATGTATGCATTTATTTATTTATTCATTAATTCATTCGTTCTTATGTCTATCTTCTAACATTACCCTGGTATAGATTGTGTGCTTAATGTTCCACTTTTATCTTTTCTGGGCTTTTATTTTGACTTTTTTACACTTCACTTCCTCTTCATGTCTGTCCACCCATCTACTGTCTCTGCCAAATGAGAAATTTTTGGTTTAGAATTAAAAATCAAATAAAATCAGGTGAATTCTGGTTTTGGTTTTAAAACCAAATAATGACAAAAGGAATTAACATAAATTTGCCATTTTGATTGGCTCT
>NW_019434949.1:0-970 GCF_002814215.2 Seriola lalandi dorsalis
TGAATTCAACCTGGACTGATTCCTTAAATTGATCCCTCTCAGTGATTTATGGTTTCCTCTGAGCAGGAGTAAACAATAAATAAAACAACTACCTCTTTATCAGCTGTGTTGTCATCACAGATACTGCTGCTGCCACAAACAAGAAGGATGAAAGGGGCCCCGTGGAGGTTTGGGTGAGGACAGGTTTGACAGCTTTATCTTAAACAAATAGTAGTTTGTAGAAATTACATTTCAACAAATCTAATAAATGCATCAATATTGTTTTGTTGTTTGTTTCTATGAAAAAGAGAATATGAACTCATCCTGGAAAGGTGAGGACACTCCTCCTCACAACATTTCTTTCTTCCTAAAGTGCTTTAGTTCGCTGGCACAGAGAATATCACGTTTTGTGAATTAAACTTTTATCTTGCTGGTGTTAATACAAGTGTTCCTTAATAAAAGACGGCGTTGGGCGATGTTGAGAAGTAGCATGGCATCATGGGAGTTGTTGTCTGTACGACCGTTACCGTAAGCTTCTCCTGGTTTGGATTCCTTCAGGCTTCACAGTTGAAAATGATCAATAATATATATATATAATAAGAGTCAGACAAACACAATACTGACACATGATCATAGAGGATGTGATCAAATGAAACTGACTGTTACCATGATTTAAATCAAGTATTTGATGACAGGAGCTTTGGGATAATGTTAGAAGAAGAAGTTTTTTTTTGACATTTTAACATGGAAAACCTTCATATTATAAATGAAAATTCACAAAACCACCAAAGCAAATCCATCCAATCTCAGTAACTCAGCTACTGGGAGGAAATGAGATCAAGTATGTGAATGTGTCATTGAAGAATTGATGATACTGACGTGAGTTTGCCTTGTTGTGTTTGTGTGTCAGGTTCCCTTGGCCCCACACAGATCTGAACTCCTGCCTGCAGAGCCTCCTGACACTCGGGGACGTTGTTAAAGATGTCAGCTG
>NW_019434950.1:0-1305 GCF_002814215.2 Seriola lalandi dorsalis
GAGCACGAGCTGTTGTTGTGTCAGTGTGTCCTGCATATACATTGTATATGACACGTATTATATTATGCACAGGCAACCAAAGAAGTGAACAACATGACGTTGAAAATGCCGTACCAGTGCTTCATCAACGGCAAGTTTGAGGACGCAGAAAGTGGGAAGAGCTACGACACCATCAATCCTACTGACGGATCTGTGAGTCATCTCCATGTGCATGTACACACACGTCCAGAAATCTGAGGAATAGCTCGGTGCACCTGTGGACTGTGTGTGACCTTCACCTCCTTCACCCAGGTGATCTGTAAGGTGTCCTATGCCTCAGTGGGGGACGTGGACCGGGCGGTGGCAGCCGCCAAAGAAGCTTATGATAACGGCCCCTGGGGCAGGATGAACCCAAGAGACAGAGGAAGTCTGCTTTACAAGTGAGTAGCTCCACCTAGAGGACTGCAGCGCGGTTACATGAGCGCCAATACTAGAACACCGAGGGGGATACTGGGTGAGGACAAAGTAACGGGTATGTGATGTTCTGAAAACACAGGAAGTTAGTTATTGACGTCTGGCAGCTGATTTGGCCAAAATATACACATGGTCAACAGTAGCTGTGACACTTCTTCTCTGACTCATAACCAAGTCAAATCTGAACACACATTTTTTAGATTCAGTGTGACTTACTCTCACACTGAATCATGTGTCATTATTTGTGATTGTGAATAAATGACCATAAATCCACTCAGAAATCATAGAGAGAACATGCTCCTCATACCTGCAGAACTTCATTCAGAATCCTCCTGATTTAAAGTTTGATTCAGTGTAAAAACAAAAACAGGATAAAATGAGGCTCAAGTTGTAGCTCACAGTGCAACTCAACTGTGTAACTGAATCCATGGCAACATCACTTTTCCTGATCTATCCTTAGGGTTTATGCCACATTACTTTTTAAAGTCACCCTCACACTGACTCCCTCCCTTCAGGCTTGCAGACCTGATGGAGGAACACCAGGAAGAGCTGGCCACCATCGAGTCCATCGACTCAGGGGCTGTGTACACGCTTGCCCTCAAGACCCATGTAGGAATGTCCATCCAGACCTTCCGCTACTTCGCTGGCTGGTGTGACAAGATCCAGGTAGGTTCATGTTAAAGGTTACAATGCTGTTTTTGGGTTGTATTATAACCATCAGTGATTATAATGCTAGAGACACATGCTGTTGTTGGTTTCAGGGCAAGACAATCCCCATCAACCAGGCCAGGCCCAACCGCAACCTGACCTTCACTAAGAAAGAACCTCTGGGGTAATCCCTCCTACTCTTCC
>NW_019434951.1:0-1402 GCF_002814215.2 Seriola lalandi dorsalis
TTTTTTTTTTTTTTTTTTTCTTCCCCACTTTCTCTGTCACTGTCACTGAGTTAGAGCTGCACAGTACAAATGTGGGCGTTGATTATTCAGCTACCAGCCAGCCATGATCCTGGCAAATATCAGTAGAGAATGTATGCTAGATAGCCAATCACATGCTGGACTAATTCCCCCTGTAGAACACCACAGACCTAACCCAAACTATAAAAGCATGTTCAGTACTATCATTTATCAGATTAAATGCTGTGACTTAATTCTGAAACTTTCGACTTTGTGACTGTATTGTGATGGTCCTATTACTCAATACATTTTGTTCTTTAATCATTTCATTTATAGTGTAGGTAAACTATGGTATCAGAAAAGATCCCAAGAGATACAGACTGCTATCACCCAGTTCTAAATGACAAAAAGAAACTAGAAACAATGACATGGACCTACTGAGGACAAGTTGATTAACAAATTTAAGTTAACAAAATTCAGTTAAAAAAGAAAATAGCATGATTTCCTTTAAAATAGTAAATATATTAGTATGTTATCAAATCTTATATTGGTCACTTTAAATATATAAAAAAAAATTCAAATCACAACAACAAATTATCCAAGAAAACAACTAATGGAAACTAATCATCTTATCTTATTTTGAAAGTTTTGAACACACTGAAGTGAGTTATACAAAAACACTTCAGATCTTTTTGTTCAGTTGCATGGCTCCATGAGCCCACTAGTAAAGATTTTAAGGTGCAGGGTGCTTTCATCTCACAAATGTCCATTTACGTCATTCCCACCCAGCTCTCTCCAGGCAACTGTTAAAGGTTTTTCGGCCCATCCAACCATGATCAAAATGACAACTCTGCCATAAGTTGAATTCATTTGTAGGTTTCCGTGAGCCCAGCACAGTAATTGAGTATGAGGAATGGAGGCTATAACCATTCCCCATGTTCCCCTGTCCACCTCATCACCTGCCATCTATGTAACTGTCCATCTATTGTCCCCATGGGAATCCATTCTATCATTGCTCGTAATGGCTTTCAGGTTGTCCAGATAATGGCTTAACTGAGGTTGGGTTGTAACTTCCCGGTATGTCGAGATGAGTGGCAGGTCTTCAACTATGCATACAGGCAGTTTTATTTTAGTTACTTTAATTGGTGAGCCAAAAGGCATTGATCTGTTTGGATTTATGAAAAAAAAAGAAATCTGTAATTTAATTCTCTTACAAACCATCAGTATTTGTGGACCTTCCATATTTTAAGAAACGACTGGAGACTGGATTCCATTTAACTAATCAAAGAGTAATCTGTCAACAAATACCACACAGTCTCTGTCTTGGTTAAAGTTGAGCTGAAAATCAATATAGCAACCACATAATGGAACAGGACAGATCATGAATGGACCATTAAGGCAATAT
>NW_019434952.1:0-1022 GCF_002814215.2 Seriola lalandi dorsalis
TACCAACCATTCAGAAACGTCCTGCTGCAGTTGTAGAGTTTGAACTTCTTCAGCAGCCTCTCCCTCTGGGTCACATTCTGGATAAAAGTCGTGTGGTTGAACCAAATCGCTACCGACGCCAGGTTGCCGGTCACGGTCACCGTAAACATTAGCGCACGGTGCCAGAAGCCCGAACGGCATCCCCTTCCGGAGAGGGGCGTGGTCAGGCACAGCTCATTGCATTTAAAGCTACAGACACAGAAACAGCCTGTTCTGAACAGGGCTCAAAAAGAGGGGTTTACAGGCATGCTGAAATATAGGATCAGAGTGGATTTTTTAGCAAAAAGCTTCAAATACATGCTTTGGGGACCTCTGAGACTTATTCAAACTTGTTGAAAAGGAGCATAATAGGTCCCCTTTAATAATGGGGAAGAAAGAACTTGCTAAAGACAGGAGCAGCTGATACTATATGTGTAAGTGCAACAATTTAGACTAAAATAAAGACTTCAATAAAGCTACCAAAGTTTATTGCCTTTACGTTGAAGTCCCTTTGAGGGTAAATTATATTAAGTGCCCCAGCATTCCTTTGACCTGACGTATGCAGACACAATAATAATGTAATAAAATATACAATGGCCGTCTGCATATGGTGCTGTGGCCTTCATGAGATCTTTTAATATATTGAAATAGATTGTAATTCAGACACAATGGGCGTGTGTTACCGGTCATCTTATCCTTCCCTGTCCCTCAATAGGCCTCCCACTGGTGCTGAACCCCTTGTGAAAGAGCAGACTCCATCTGCAGCAGGTGCAGGTCTAATGATGCTTTGATGCCATATGTCAAATCTCATCACTTGCTGAGTCGACTGACATTTCCGTTGATGGCTCCTAGCAACAGCATTACAAGTGGTCGACACTCACCTCTCCTGTGAAGGAGGAACTGTGCTAACAAAAAGAAATTAAAAAATAGATAAAATAACCGGTTATTCAGAACCACTCTCCAGTTTTTACCAATGTGACAACACTGGTCACTTTTTACTTTCA
>NW_019434953.1:0-1156 GCF_002814215.2 Seriola lalandi dorsalis
GAATGCTTCTCCGACGCTGCTGTCGGATCATTTGAAGGCTCCTGGTTCAGTCTGACAAACCGGTGACTCATCAGCGTTTGGTAACAACATCCGTCGGGTCAAATCAGAGTTGAGTAACTTCTGCTGCGGACAGCCGATCGATGTGGAGGCTGTTTGTCGTACTGTGTGTGACAGAGTAAACACACTCACTGAACTCCGACTGTCAGATCAGTTCAGTTGCTGCAGGATTTACTGGCATTTGCTACAGAATGTTTTCTCAGGTTAAACAGTGACGCTGACAGTAAAAATTATTATGAGTAATTGAGTAAATTACTCAAATGAATCAATGCAATAGTAAATAATAATGACTCAATTATTCTTAGTCACTATTTGTGATGTTTTAACTCAGAAAATGTAAAAACATTTGTATGAAAACAGATGGAACTGTTTTAATTTTCATGTAATATCCCTCTTTGCCCTTATTTCCTGTCTCTCTCTCTCTCACCTGCCAACTGTCATTTAAAGGAAAAAGGGCAAATAAATTGATAAAATAACAATAATCAAAACAATAACAAAACACAAAGACTGGAAATCAGATGAACCAGCCTGGTTATGTCTGAACAAATTCTCATTAATTTACACATGATATCTTACTAATGTAAAAACAACAACTTTTTTTATCTTTGTACATTTTGCCATTAAATGAAATATTCTTTATTGCTGTTTAAACTGGAAAAGATACGGGGAGTTTACTTAACATTACAGAGAAACTACAGCTCAAAAATGAACATGTTGTACTGTTTGTTTAATCCTTACAAAAGCCAAATTGTTAATGATGATAACATTAATAATAATAACAATAATAATAATAATAGTTGTGGTTTTATGAAGCGGTTTATGGCTGTAGCTTCATAATTATTAGACTCTCTACAAGAAACAATATATTTCCCTAAATGCTATTTAATATAAACAGGTTTATTTCCACCCACAATTTGCTAGCTTGTGTTTTTCTGTTTACACTTACACATGAATCATTCAAATAAAAACATTAAAAATACTCTAATGAAAAAGCATAAATCCAATACAGCAGTTATCATCAATACAAACATGTATTAGGTCTCTACTAATAAAACTTGTAGGTTGTAAACGTGGCTGAGGAGCAGCAGTGAATCGATAT
>NW_019434954.1:0-961 GCF_002814215.2 Seriola lalandi dorsalis
AATGTCGTTGACACAAACAGCAGGAGCAGATGTGTGCAGGCCTCTCTGCTGTATCTATTACGGGGCTGATTATTAAATGAACTGGATGTCTGTGCTGTGGGCTGCTTACTGCGGTTTGGAGCCTCTCGCACTCAGTCTTTAACTGTGTGGTTTAACCTGTACTTCTGTTTATGCTTAATGAGCTTCAGATGGTACAAATCTTTTATTATTCTTGAGCAGCTGTCATGTTTTAGTCTTACTGCTCATCTTGAAGGGGGAAATAATTAAAGTGAATCATTCCCAAGCTTGAAGAAAAAAAAAAAAAATCCAATGTTGTGCTTTTGCTGTATTGCCTAGCCCTGCTCTAGTATTGTGGTACAGGAGGCCTCTTCTTCGTCCTGTTTCTACCTTGTTGTCATTGTCGCTTTCTGTAACGACAGAAGATAAATAAACTTGCACTACGCAGCAAAATGCTGCATGACCTGCTGTCAGTCACTGATTGGACAGTCTTTCTGACAGTTTGTGGCCAGATGATGGATTTAATATTAGTCCCGTATTCTTGGCAATCGACCAAGACCCACATCTTGGGGCCGCCTCAGTCTGATCTAGATCTAGTCCACAGCAGTGTTCGATTAACAGCTTTTACACCAGACTAAATGAACCAATCTAAATGAGGAAACACAGCAGAGTTTGTTTAAAGTGTGAAAGCATCGTTAGTTTGAACGCGGCTTTACCATGATTTTTGTCACTCAGCTGAAATGTCAGCTGCTATTTTAGAAACTGAAAAAATGCTCCACCTGATATTTGATCCGGCTTTATTAGTATAATAACAGCATTTCAAAGTTGTACATCATTATTTGACTATTTGTGTGATTTGCTTTAATAAGGATTAGAGGAGGCATCTTAATTACAGTACATCAACTATGCGCATATAAAGGAGTTCTTGCAGCTTGTATTTCCGGGGAAAATCAAGTAGATCTCA
>NW_019434955.1:0-1136 GCF_002814215.2 Seriola lalandi dorsalis
ACATACAGGCGTTTGATTCCTGACTCTGGTTGGGCAGTAGATCGGGAGCGAGTCCTCAGCTCAGGCGAGGGAGACGGAGACGGAGTGACCATCTCGTCATCCGTCTCATCACTGCAACGACAGAGCAGCACAACCAACATCCACATGTTACAGCTGCTTTTGGTTTATTGTCAACACGGTGACACATTCAGAAAATACAACACAGCTTTAAAGAGACAGAGCGATAAGGTTGTGGACTGGTATTTATCAAACCTCTAAGATTTACTCAGGAGTAAAAACCTTGAGTTCACTGTTCCTCCGTTGCTGTTGTACATTAATGAGGAATAAAATGCATTAAACATATTACACACACACACACACACACACACACACACACAGCGTTTTGATGAATAACACTGAATGCGTTTGTGTACAAGAAAACTCCACAGGGAAGCTTTTAATTTGAAATTCACAGGGGATATTCAGTCAAATAAAGGTTTGTGACGTCTCTAAATTATAATTTTAAATCCTTATTGTAAACAGTAACAATTAACAACAATCACAGGATTATTGGTGATTAATAAACTGAAATGAAAGCTTAAAAACAAATGATCACTCCAGAGGCTTCGTGTTCACCTGTTCTTGTTCTGCACATTCAGGATCTACTCTTCCACCTCCGGAGCTCTCTTCAGTTTAACAGACAAACAAATCTTAATTGTCTGACACAGGAATTGGAAAACATCACATATTGTCATCAGTACCTTTTGTAGTAGGCCAGCTCCTCCTGCAGCAGGAACACTTTGGCCTTCAGCTCGTTCCTCTCGTGGAGGACGTCCCTCAGCTCCTGCAGCGTGAACCGCGGCCGGTTGGGGTCCTTTGGGTCCAGGGCTCCCCCCGTCTCCTCCTCGCACAACGCCTCCTGCCGAGACGGAGAGACGCGTCACACGGAGGGAACGAAAACCAAAGGAAGGGAAGGAAGGAGGGCGGGAAGGAAGTGAGGATACCTTGGTAAAATATTGGAACACAGCAGGCATGTCCTCATCGTACATCGCCTCCTGGTGGCAAACGTTGAAGTCAGACATCGAGCCTTGTTCCAATACACCTGTTTAGTTTAGTTCGCCCCTCCCTCCAGCTCTTTCAGCCACAACTCACTTTTT
>NW_019434956.1:0-1239 GCF_002814215.2 Seriola lalandi dorsalis
GATAACAGGATTAGATTGTGTTTACATTTTGCACATGCTTTGAATGTGTAACTATAGTCCCAGTGCGATCATGCCTCTGTTGTGGTGTTTGTTATATTGTGCTGTCAGGACCTGGAGCTGCTCCCAGACGGAGACCTGACACTGATCGGGGACAGAGGGGCCACGCTCAGCGGGGGACAGAAAGCTCGTGTCAACCTGGCCAGGTAGGAGGACGGTCTACATCAGAACTGTTTTAAAGAAGTTTTATAATCTGTGTTTTTATACTGTTTTCTTATTATACTTTTTACTGCTGTTTTTATGCTTCTTTTATTTCTGATAAGCACATTGTCTGACCTCTGTGTATGATAATGTGCTATACAAATATATTTGCCTAGCCTCTAGTAACTAAAAAACAACCATAAGTTACCAAAGTGCTGTACATGATAAAAATGATAAACACAAGATAAATTAAAAGACATAAAACATCAATAAAAACAGATATATAATAAGAGAAAACAATAAAATAAACATAAAGTAAGATAGAGCAGATTTCAGGTAAAACACTCTGAGAAACCAAATCCACGACTGAAACTTTCCAGGTGGTGTAGCAGCTACCAGCTGTTGGCAGATACTAACAGAGTGTGTGTTTGTTGTCAGGGCTGTGTATCAGGATGCAGACATCTACCTCCTGGATGATCCCTTAAGTGCAGTGGACGCTGAGGTCGGGAGACACCTCTTTGAACAGTGAGCGACTTCAGGATCAAACTGTCCACACCTCCACACATCTGTCCACACGTTTTCATACAGAGACACTGGAGCAGCAGGTTCAGGTCTCGCACACTCTTACCAAACAGGAAAATACTGGAGTCAACACGGACTGGAAAAGTGCTTCAACACTGGAGCGGGAAAACCTCAGGGTCAGATCACAGCAGGAGCAGGTTCCCGTAAAGAGAGAGGAAGAGAGAAAACTTATCTGCTGTTACTGGTCATGTAGTGTACAGAGAGATGGATATCAGGTTAATAGTGTTGTTGTAGTGTTGATGTTTGGACGAGGTTGTTTTGTGAGAACAGACAAAGATGAAGGAAAGTGTTAGAACTAAGTCAGGAAGAGGTGCGGTGCTGCTAGTGTCAGCCAGACCATTGAAGTCGGCCCCACACTTCCTGTTACTCTTCCTCTTGGATATAACAGTCACACAGAACATTACATAACAACAGTAACAAGGAAGTAGAAGGCACACACACAGTAAATGGATGTGAGCA
>NW_019434957.1:0-1233 GCF_002814215.2 Seriola lalandi dorsalis
TGTCAACACCCGATCTCATTTTCTGGATTTGTGAGATTTGGCTGAGGTGAGAGGACGATGTCCGGAGGGTCTGATGTGATTCAATACGTCACTGAACAATAGTACTTTGGATTAGACATGCACTTATTGCAATTTTGATAATATTTAAATGAATCGTTCAGCCCTAAATCAGACTGTCAAATTAGAAGTATGAGTCTGAACTAACTGTAACACAAAAAATACCTAAAGCCAAAACCACCAGTGAGGAATGAACCGTAACTCCAGACGTCCCAGACGCAAATGTAATATATGTACATATGTTGGATTTCCAGACATGAAATATACTCTACATATAAAATGTAAAACTTATGTAAAACTTATTAGAAATGGGAACAATTTCAAACATTGATACTTTCAGCCCTTACAAATATGTATGTTTATGTATGTATGCCTATAACATGTTGCATAAATATATATCCACCCCAAAGCCTTTCAATATATATTAATATTATATATGTAAATGTAAAGATGTATGTTTAAAATTAATAAGAAAAACATAGAATTTTCATAAATATGTTGTTTTAATAAACTTGCTTATATAAAAGCAACATATCACAACATGTTATACCATATATAGAAATTCATTATTTAGATATTTTTTAATATATGTACATTTACTGTGGATAGTTCATATGTTATGTTATGTTATATCTTACACCTTATAGGTGACATATAGGGCAACATCACTCTTGATACAGGGACATACATGTATATGTCATATGTAAATGGAGGGGGGGGGTGATACCTTGAGCTTTTTTTTTGGTAGTTGTGGCATCGGACAGCTGAGGTGACATGAGGCTTGCTGCTAAAGCTGAGAGAAGAAGAGAAGAGAAGAAGAGAAGAGAAGAAGAGAAGAGAAGAGAAGAGAAGAGAAGAAGAGAAGAGAAGAAGAGGAGAAGAGAAGAGAAGAAGAGAAGAAGAGAAGAGAAGAAGAGAAGAGAAGAAGAGAAGAGAAGAAGAGAAGAGAAGAAGAGAAGAGAAGAGAAGAGAAGAAGAGAAGAGAAGAGAAGAAGAGAAGAGAAGAGAAGAAGAGAAGAGAAGAAGAGAAGAGAAGAGAAGAGAAGAGAAGAAGAGAAGAGAAGAGAAGAAGAGAAGAGAAGAGAAGAAGAGAAGAGAAGAAGAGAAGAGAAGAGAAGAGAAGAGAAGAAGAGAAGAGAAGAGAAGAAGAGAAGAGAAGAGAAGAAGAGAAGAGAA
>NW_019434958.1:0-1119 GCF_002814215.2 Seriola lalandi dorsalis
GCACCTCTGAGCACAGATGCAGGTTTCCTTTTTGAGACAATGAAATTTTCCAGTAATTATCATTTGTGCAGTTTTGCAGAACATTATGATGTCGCAGTGAAGTTGACCTTTGACCTTTTGGATATAAGATGTAATCACTTCTTTTTATCCTTATAGACATTTCAGTTAAATTGTGTCTTAATTAGTGAATGGATTCATGACTTATGGCCAAAATGTGTTTCGTGAGGTAACAGTGACCTTTGACATTTGACCACCAAAATCTAACCAGTTCATCCTTGAGTCTAAGTTAATGTTTGCACCAAATTTGAAGAAGTTCTTTCAAAGCGTTACTGAGATATTGCGTTCACGAGAATGAGACAGACGTACGTATGTATTACATCACGTTATGTTGTTTAAAAAGAATCTAGAGTTTATTGAATTTTTCCACTGAGCAGCAGAGATGAAGTCACAGTGTGGAGGCTACAGCTACAGTCAAGCAGTGTGCCAGGGATCCTGTTGGCGATGTAACAAATTCACTATAATTTAACCCTGTTAGAACAAGCCGGACACAAAACATGGACATGATCCACTAAAGTGTAAAATAACACTGCTTCTTTTTATGTCTTGTCATGTTAATTATTACATGTCATGTGATACTTTTGTGCATATTAGGATGTGTAATCAGCCTGTCTACTAACCAGTCAGCTCCCTGGAAAAACAGTCATCATTCCCACAGTCTCTCTCTCTCTCTCTCTCTCTCTCTCTCTCTCTCTGTCGTTTTAATACTTTATTGCAATGTTTCCTTTTTATATAAGTTATAAATAAAAGAAAAATGAAAAAGACATCAAAGACCAGCTGACCAAGTAAAAGGCCTTCGATGCATCTATTGCTAATAGCAGAGGGTCTTTGTTTTGCTTTTGCTTTATTTTGCGTTTGAGCAACAAAGGTATATGTACGTCACTCTCTGTACAGTCCACATGCTTTTTATTGTAACCGTGACAACCAAGGTCCGGTACGCCTGTTTAATAACCCTCCTAAGGGTTATTATAGAGGATTGCCATGTTTGTGCCCATCTTCCTGTATCTAATGACGAATTTCTGCCTTTAATAGTAGGGGAGTTATTTTTCTTCTAATTTCTTT
>NW_019434959.1:0-1201 GCF_002814215.2 Seriola lalandi dorsalis
ATGTAGTCTTACCTCTCCTGTTGTTGAAACCTTCCACAACCAACTCTGTTTAGGAGTGCAGCTTATATGTTGGCAGCACACATGGAAATTTTTTGTCCCTTTTTCATGTCATTTCATGCAAAAGTCGTCAGTCAGTGAGAAGGAAACGAGCAGATTTGGTTACCAGTGGTCCTTTGACATCAGGAGGTTAAACAAGCTCATTTGGTTGCCCACCTTTGTGTTTCTCTCGTCTGTCTGCAGTGTTGCTCTGCAAGTCTTAACCATGCTTGTCTAAAATATCCAGTCAAATTGAAATAATTGTTTTATTTAAAATGGCACTTTACAGGAAAAAAATATACAAATGTACACTGAATCAAATTTTACTTTAATATTCTCAAAATGGGACATTTTTATGCTAAATTTCAAGTTGTTCTGTTGTACAAGCCAAACCTTTAGACTGGATTGTGACACGTGAGAGACATCGCCACCTAGAATGCAATACGAACACACAAAAGCAATATATCACACAAGAAGACGAACTAGACCAGTGAGGTTTTATTTTGAATTTAATTCTAAAAACAGCATAAATCACATCCAACAACATTCAAACTGCACAGCCTTCAACCACCAACATCGTGTGCACCTTCTGAACAGCATTACACAAACCCAACAGCACCCTTTAGTCATGTTTAATGACTTTCACTTAAAGTTCTGATGGTTGTAAAACTGACTCTTTTTCATCCATAGTTTCACACAAAAAATATAAACTTCACTCTTCTTTCATTTTGTCATAATTGGCTGCATAAGATTATTACAGCTTGGCTAAAATTTAAAATGTTAACAGCATTCAGTTACAGAAGGGAAGCTGAAAAGAAGGTAAAACTTTTAATTTCTTTCTTTCTTTCTTTTTTATAGTCTTTTGTCATCTTACTCTGCTTCCCCTGTTCATTTCCTCCAGTACACACAGTCCAGTCAGAAACGCAGGAATCCTATTTCACCTCCATCACCGGCACACACCTGACGGAGGAAAGAGAGCACACACACTTTGTAGTCTGACCCCCTCCACAGGTAAATGTGTGGAACAGCACAGACACATTTCAGGGTTTAGATCGCTCCTATTACTGATGTTTATTTGATACTTGTATGTTTATCTTTCAATAAGAACAAGGCCCAACTCTAACATTAGCTAACAAGGTGAATTATAAGCATTTGTTTTGTTTTA
>NW_019434960.1:0-951 GCF_002814215.2 Seriola lalandi dorsalis
CATGACACGAATTTCACCACATCACGAGGAATGTCTTTGATCACGTGTCTTAAAAAAGTCTAAATCATATACGGCGAGTTTACGTCTCATCAGGTATCAAGGGTTTAAAGGAGTATTCCAGCGATTTAGCGCAGATTTCTTTTAAAAACATGGTGAAAAATCAAAATCTACCTGCCCACATTCCTCAAACTTCACACCCCCAGTTTCTAACTCCATCTCAAGTCTGAAGCACAAGTCGAGATAACCTTGATGATGTTTTTTTTCCCCGTCCATCAGGCTAATTGCTTTTCCTCACAACAAGTGAACTGAGCGTCGTGTGTTAAAGTTGGTGCAGTCCCCCTTTAGGTTGCAGTTCAGTCATTCAGCATGAAAAAACTGGATCTTTTTCTCTGTCCGTTGAAATTGTCTGCAACTCCTTTTGTCGAAAGCAAACAGTGATTTAAGTTTGTCTGCTGCGAAGCATCTGTGCTGTACATTCATGTTTTCTACTACAATGGAAAACCTTTATAACACTCTCCTCTCTGTGTTGCTTTACAGTCGGAGTGTACTCCAAAGAAATAGGATAGATTAATAGACTCAGACGTGTCAGACATCGCCTGTGTGATCGTGTACTCGGCAGCATCGCCTATTAATCCCAAATACAAAACTGTCAGATAATCTGTGGTAATAAAACAACAGAGGATGTATTTGCAGAGCTGATCCACAGTCTTTGCCAGCCCCTCGCTGCTGATGCCAAACACCGTCCCCGTCTCTCTGCAGAAATGAGTGCTTCTCTACTGGAGAACATCAAGTGCCTTATTTAATTTGCAATATTGATCTTTTTCCTTCTTGAATTGTTTGATGCTCACCACCATGAAGAGACGACAAAGTGCAATCTAATTGATTTGGCTCAGTTAGGAACAGAGGTTGACTGAGCTTGTTGCGATCAGAGGACAAGCGATGCTGAGAAGC
>NW_019434961.1:0-1068 GCF_002814215.2 Seriola lalandi dorsalis
GTGTGTGTGTGTGTGTGTGTGAGTCTCACCTGAGGCGTAGGACAGGTCGTACTGTCCCGACAGCAATGGGTATGCCAGGTGATGGTGGGAGGGCAGGATGCGTTGGGAGGGTGAGGATCGCGGCCGGTCGCCCTCTCTCTCTCTCTCTCTCTCCCGCTCCCTCTCTCTCTCCCGGTCGCGGTCGTGCGGGATCTTGCCGTCCTGGATGGACGGGGACTTGCTCTTGTACTGGCTGGCGTGCTGCTGCAGCAGGTCCAGAGCTTTGGCCTCGCAGGGCGGCTTCACCGTCGGACTCGACCTGGAGGGTTTCTCCCCCTCCTCCCCCGCCGCCACCTTCCCCCCGTACGAGGAGAAGGAGTAACCGGCCGGCAGGTACGAGCCTGAGGACCAAGGTGTCAGTGTTTAAACGTGTCTGAACACAGAGATTCACAGTGAGATGAAATTCCATTGAGTTTTATTTGTTTTTATTCCTTTATATATTTGAAGCTGTTTTACTGGTTTGTCTTTTTATTCTATGATTATTTTCTGGATTTTTTGTTTCTAATATCCTGCTTTTATCTTTATTTCCACTTTTATTTCTGGTTTGACTCTCTTCCAATCATCTTCTCTGTTTTAGCGTTTTATCATTTGATCTTTACAGAAAGGTCTCTTCATTTTTATTTGATTTTTATTGTCTTACCTTTTATTTCTGGTTTCACTCACTTTAAAACATCTCCTCTGTTTTAGTATTTCATTATTTTATCTTTATCACTCTATCGTTCTTTGTCTTCAGCGTTTCCCCACTTCCTGTTATTGTCTTATTTTTATTGTTTTATTTATTACTTGGTCATTTATTGTTCCGTGAAGGGAGGAAGGTTTTTTATGCTTTTATTCTGTAAAGCACTTTGTGTTGCATTGTGTGTATGAAAAGTGTGACACAAATAAAGTCTGACTGATTGATTGATATTTATGTCACATTTCTGTCTGCAGCACAGACCTCGAACCAAAGCCAGTGTGAAACATCATAAAGTAGACGACTCGTGACCCCCCTGGTGATGAACCTGGTTCACCCCCCACCCCCCCCACCCC
>NW_019434962.1:0-1028 GCF_002814215.2 Seriola lalandi dorsalis
GTGTGTGTGTGTGTGTGTGTGTGGGTGGGGGGGGTTTGTTTACACTTATAGATCTGCTGTTATATGTGTCATTAGGTTGTTGCATGAGCTAAATTATTGTTTTTTTGGGGCATTTTCAATTTATTAGTGGAAAAGATGCAGAAAAATTTCCAGAAATAATAAAAAAATCAAAACGTTTTTTATGAGCGAATAAATCATCACGTACATGAAGCGTGACGCTGAAACGTTCCCTGAAGAAACGGGATGAAGGAACTGTAACGTTCCCCAGATGAAAACACATCAGGACTGATCAGTTCAGCAGGTTATTATTGAAATGGCGACGTGGCCGAGTGCGATGTCCAGACCGCAGGTAAAGTGAAGCGTCGTGTTGCCACAGAGACACGGCTTCATCCACACGTGAGGGAACGCGCTTGTTTGATATAAAACCCAACAATCACATCATCATTCTTAGATTTATTTTCAGTGAAAATAAAAACGCAAAAACGACGCAGTATGAATATTTTGGGGCGTTTCGTTCAGTCTGACCGGCGCTCTTTTAATTAACCTCTATCGTCTTGTTGTTCCCTCTTTCTTCTGCAAATCAACGGCACCCAGCTGGAAAATTGGCACCAAGAGCTGTTTACCACGGCGAGCCAACCCGTAATATTCACATGAAGGTTCATTCAGCATTTTCTGTGGGAAATTTGATTAAAGTTTGTGCTACATGTGGATGGAAACCAAGCTGTCGTCCCTGCTGTGCATTTGTTTGTGAGGCGGTCAGTTTCCAACCTGACTGTCCAACAGACAACAACAACAACAACAACAACAGAGTCAGTGTGGTCTGCTGCATGGTGGATAATCCTGGATATTTGTTGGTAATTAACGAGTCAGGCTGTTTCACCGGATGCTACTGCTACTTCACAGATCGCTAGCTAGCTTGGCAAAGGCATCAATTTACAAATATAGTTTCCAAACACCAATGAAGTTTTAAACATTTACATAAAACAACTCAAACTGAGTTGGCAACGTTTCCCAGCAGCACACAAACG
>NW_019434963.1:0-1146 GCF_002814215.2 Seriola lalandi dorsalis
CTGGTTTGGATTCCTTCAGTGGTTCAGGAGGTTTTGACCTGGAGCTGAACTTCCTGAAAACCAGATCCTGCGGTCGAGCTTGAAAAACATGTTTTCTTTTTAAAAAAACTCACCATAAATACACCAATTATCATAAACGCTGTAAAAACAGAAAGAATCGTTTCCGATGGTCCATGAACTAAACATGTGAGACATTCACTTTGTGATGCCTCACTTTATGTCTCATATTAAAAATCCCCAAAAACAAACAGTTTGCTCTGATGGAAACATTTGTGATGATGTAAGAAAACAACTCAACAACATCGTGTGTCTAGTTGTTTTTAACGTTTTAATGTGGGACAGTTACAGATTAGAATTTTAAACAGACAAGATTATGATAAATGAATCATCCAGGATTTTATCAAAAGACATAATTTCACATTTGACATCAACAGATATTTTCCACCATGTCGACTTTATCCACCACGACATTGATTATTGATAACACATCAGCCGCTGTGTTTCCATAAACCTGCTTAATGCACAATTTGAAATTGCGAACTTAAAAACAAGTAACAGACAATTTTGAAAAACTCTCCAATGCCACACGCTCACATGAAATGTTTCCTCAGACTTTTCCTTTGCAAAATTGAAATGGAAACGTTTTTTTTCATGTTCATGTCACAGTTCCAGTTGCATCAGGCCCCAGGGAGCCAGGTCCAGCTGACCATCAGTAATAAAAGATGTCAGACCCTGCGCCCCTGCCGGCCTGCAGCCCCCCCCTCATTGTGTGTGTGTGTGTGTGTGTGTGTGTGTGTGTGAATGGAGACAGGTGAGCTGGAGTCAGTGCAGAGCTCCACCAGCTTCATTTCATCCTGTAATCAAGACTTGTGCAAATACCCAGCTCTGCCACATCGTACTTCCTGCTCAGTCTGCGCTTCACCATATTTCACTGGTAGCTCTGGCCTATCGCCTCTGGGTGCTCTGCTCATCCCCGGCTTCCCCCCCCCCTGCTGAGCACAACCACCCACCAGCTCAGTTCCCTCGCTCCCAGCCGTCCCCTCCGCCCTGCCCCCCCCCGGCTCACGTCCCGTCCCTGAACCCTGCAGTAAGTTTGCTTCTTCCATTCCCCTGCAGCCGTCACCTGGCTGCGTCTTCACCTGCCTC
>NW_019434964.1:0-1251 GCF_002814215.2 Seriola lalandi dorsalis
ACACACACACACACACACACACACAAGCATATCATTTGTGTTTGGGCACACAATATTCAGTGTAATATGTGCACACAAATTTCATCTTCAGTTTGAAACACAACCAGTCAACAAGCACTAACTCCGCTGGTGTCTGTAAGCAGCTGCTTCTTCCCCCACACAACAAGAGGAAGAAAAGGGGAGAAAAGGAAGAAAGGGGATGTGGCCCTGTCAGAGGCCTCCCATTACTACAGCAACACAGCTCACACAGCCCAGCATTGCATAGACGCTGGTTGCCATGGTTATGCTGTAATTGCACTGGCAAAGGAATTACTCCACAAGCAACAGGAGGGAATAAGAAGGAGAGAGTTTCCAGCTACTGTATACACACCAGAGATGGCTGCTCACATGCTGCTTTGTTTGAGGGGAGGTGTGATACAGCAGCTTAAGAGCAAATTATACAGAAGCCCTGTGAATATGTAGACTTTTATGTTATTTGTACCAGCAAGGTTAATACGGAACTATCCATACTGTACTCTCATAGAAAAGAGAATAGCTTCACACTCCTCTTTATATGTGTGGTGACAAGTTTGGTGACAAGTTTTTGAATGGAAACATCTCAAACACTTCATTATCTGATTTTTTCACTGATTAACACACCTTTAATCTGCTAACGAGCTTAAACATGCTGCTGCTGAGTTTACCAGAACAATAGATCAGTAGCTGGGGATCCTATTGGCCCTGAATTAAGCTTCAGGAAAAGTGTCCCACTGCATATAAATCCCAAATTTATAAGGATTAGAAGTGAACACCAGCTTTACCATTCTGTTCACCCCAGCTGTTCTCAGGTCACAGTTGTACAGGAGTGACAGTGACAAAAAGAGAGAAGCTAAACTTCCACAGATTAAAGAACACGCACACTCATAGCAGCACACCCCAGTTGATGATACATAAATTGATAACACATTCCTTTACTATAACAGATTTTAGATTTAACATGCAAACATAAAAATTTAAAGATGCATTCTTCGTACTTATACACATACTGTGACCTACTGCACATTCTTCCATTCCTATATTGAACATTATTTCTATATTTTACCCTTTACAATATTTTTCATATTTTTATTGTAAATATTTTATGCTTCCTGACTTGCAGTACTTGCTTTATCTTTATTTTTATTTTTTCTACTGGCTACGTTTATCGTGATGCACCAAAACACCAAAGCATTTGAAAATCTACTTGGCAATAAACTTGATTCTGATTCTGAA
>NW_019434965.1:0-1084 GCF_002814215.2 Seriola lalandi dorsalis
AATCAGGTATCAGCTCCTAATATTTACCAGGATTAAACAAAAAAACAACCTTCAAACACACGACAGGCGTAATTCAAATCAGAAAGATGCATAAATTACAAATATTTCAAATATTCCAAATGGCTCCGACACTGTGATTCAGACCGAACAGCTGATGTGCAGGTGTTAGCTTTAAGCTAGCTAGCATTACCTGACGTGTGTGCGTGTGTGCGTGTGTGCGTGTGTGCGTGTGTGTGTGTGTGTGTGGCAGCTCAGTCTGTCTGATCTCAGGATCATCAGGAGGAACTCCAGCTCTTTCTGTTATTTTACTTTTTCTAGACTCATAAATCTGCAGGACGCTCCTTCACTTCGCTCTGCTCCCGGCCAATCAGTGTCTATTCCTGCCCAGTTGCATCTTCCCATTGGCTTCACACACTCAGTGAGCATTTTTATTAACAGCAGAGAAATGCATAATGCATGTGTCATGTAGATACGGGTCAGTTGTTTGGTCGCTTCACAGTCTTTGTTCACAGTCTGTTCTCTAACGTCTTGTGTGTCCGTCTGTCTGGTTCTTGACTCGCAGCGGACGATTGGTTTGTTGGACTGGAAATAAGGTTGAGACTGAACTCTAACCACTAACGACAGGGACGTCGACGTGCTCCAGACAAAGTGCTTGATTGTGTAAAAGTATAAAGTTTGCGCTGACATCCGCATTTGTGTTTTGCATTTCATTTTGTTTCACCCCTCCTCGCCCCTCACCCTCCCTTCCAGCACAGCCACCAAGATCCTTTTTATGTACTGATGTTAAAGGTGCACTCAGAGGTTTTCCTGGTAAACGATGTTCATGTTTCGAGGCTCACCTGGTGGAGCGCGCACCATTTAGGCTTAGATCATAACCGCTGCAGCCCTGGTTCAAATCTGACTGCAGCTGCATGTCTCTCTCTCTCTCTCTCTCTCTCTCTCTCTCTTTCTTTGACTTCCCTGTTTCTATCACAATAAAGGCAAAAAATGCCCAAGAAAAAAAACTGACTGCACCAGGAAACACTTGTTTAGTTGTCCTGTAAGATTTGGTCTCTGGTGTTAATTTAACATATCTGCTGCTACC
>NW_019434966.1:0-1274 GCF_002814215.2 Seriola lalandi dorsalis
TGTGTGTGTGTTTGTGTGTTTCACAGTGTGCTTTTCCTTTCTGCTCCGTCCAGGTGAATGAGAGGTTTAATGAATACTGCATCATGCAGGGTGTGTTAATAATGGAGCAGGAGTCATTTAGAGTGGAAACTGCAGCATCACAAAATGTTTCCTTCAATTATTCAACATCTGTAACTATCTTTACACTAAAGCTACTGAAGCTCTCTGTAGTTCATTACATGGAGGTGACTTTTTACCTGAGGTGTTCCTGTAAATGTTCACTCCTGTTCAGATGTTCATGTTATTAGATGTTTAAAAAAGTTAGTATAAACAGAATATTGAGAAACAAAACAAAACAAACACAAATAGACTAGAATCCTCTCCTGGTGGTTCTCTGCCTCCTCCACTCAGACTAGTTTCAGGTCACATCCCTGTTCATCCAGAGTCAGAGAAAATATGAACCATTCGTGTGAAATTTTGTCATAATGCTATGAAGTCTTGATTAATGGCTAAAAAGTGTTTTCTGAGGTCACACTGACCTTGACCTTTGACCTTTCACCACCAAAGTCTAATCAGTTTGTCCTTGAGTCCAAGTGAACAAAATTTGTGCAAAATTTGAAGGGATTCCCTTGACTTCTCTAGATACCAAATTTCCCCCTGGAGATCAATAAAGCATTTTGATTCTGATTCTGATTTTGTTCACAAGGACAAAACCATGTTTTATGAGGTCACTGTGACCTTAACCTTTGACCTTTAGCCACCAACATCAGTTCATCCTTTTTATTTATTTTTTTCAGGCCTTTATTGATAGAGCAGTAGAGAGAGAGGGACAGGAAATGAAGAGGCAGAGAGAGGGGGAATAACATGCAGGTAAGGGGTTGTCCGATGGGGGACTCGAACCGGGGCCAACTGCAGCTCTACACATGGGGCGGATGCTCATCCAACTGAGCTACTCGACGCCCCACATCAGTTCATTCTTGAGTCCAAGTGAATATTTGTGCCAAATTTAAAGAATTTCTGTCAAGGTGTTACTGAGATATCGTGTCCACGAGAATGGGACGGACGGACAACCCAAAACTGTTGCTGAAGTGGAGGCATGAAACGTATTGATGAGGGTGGTGAATGAGTGGCGAGTAGGGTGCTCATGGGAAACTTTCATCCAAGTTATAAATTGTGATTTTTTTTATTGTGCAGCCTTTGATGTTTGATTCTAACTGATTTTATTGATGAGGTATTTATTGTGTATTATTTGCAGGTAGTATGAGGTCACCTACTCACCTGGGCCCGTATTCACA
>NW_019434967.1:0-1246 GCF_002814215.2 Seriola lalandi dorsalis
TTTTTTTTTTTTTTTTTTTTTCTAAGATTTTCTATGCACACATGGTTGAACAAATTAAATGAACTGTCGACACTACAGTAATATCTCAGACACCATTGATGTAATGTCAGTCTATAAAATGCTCAACCAAAACACAGAGGGAGACAGACAGACCGGTCTAACTGTCGCCTGTACCCAATGAAGGCTGCTAATATGGCTGATGTGAGACACCGCTAGTGCACAATGCTACAATGTTATAGCGTTACAGTGTTGGCTGATGAGGTAACAGTGTGTAAGCTTCACATCCTCCATTATTGTAAGTCTGTCTCTTTCTGTGCTTTGTGTGCGTGTGTGTGGATGGGTGGGGAGGGTGGACAGGCAGACAGGGGGAATGGTAGATCATTATAATTATTTAAAGCTGATTAGGAAATAATTCAGTATCGGAGATCAACAAAGGCATATCAGCCTACATGTAATGCATTCAGTAGGAAATGGCGTATATCCGCCATTGCTCTTATTTTTTCTTCTTCCACCCAGTACACACACACACACACAAACACACACACACACACACACACACACACACACATACGCGCGCGCGCAACAAATGACGTAGTGCTCAAGCTGCGAAAAACAGCGTCGGGTTCTTATGGATGTGTCATAATCGTATGATTCCACTTTGGTGAAAGTTGTTTTAACTGTGTTTTCTACGAAAAATGTCATTCAAGGCACTAGTTTGGGATTTGACTAGCAACACATATTCATCCGCTTCCACATGAGTGTCAAGAGCACAGCAGTACCCGGATGGACTGTCATGGCCGCCGTCGCTGTGGTTCCACAGAGAGGAGAGAAGGAAGGCAAATGTTTCTACTGTGTGTTTTTTTCAAGCTTCACCTTCTTCTCATAATGTCGGACGTTGACCGGACGCCGCATCAACTTCCATCGAGTTCATAGTAAGATACAACAGAATTTCCGTAACTTTGAATATCTTGGCGTGGGTGGGGGCTTCATTTTGGTGTAAAATAACTGCTTATTAAACTCCTTAGATAGTAACATTGTCCTGAAGTGGCTGACATATATCCATGTATCGAGCTGAAACTTGCCACAATGCAGTAAAAGCAGAGAGCGCTGAGAGCGGATCCTTTGTTGCTGTGTGTCTACAGCCTGTTATGCTCCTACAGATGCAGCCTTCCCTCGCCTTTCCTCAACTTAAGCGACTGTGGAGCAAGTCTCTCGGAAAAGTAAATCTAAATTAAATTAAGATGTG
>NW_019434968.1:0-1376 GCF_002814215.2 Seriola lalandi dorsalis
CAACAAAAGAGGAAGAAAAATGATGGCCCTCCACACACTCAACATCAATCTTCAATAGTGGTTTTGCACTGCAGTCAGCCTCTGATCCAAAAACCACTTAGTGTTAGGGAAATATCATGGTTTTGTTTGTGGAGCTTTGTTGGCAAGGTTACAGTTATAAACACATGGTAAGTTTAGGGAATGATTGTGGTCAAAACATTGGCGGTTGGAAATTGCACAGTAGTCATGTAGTCATGTCATCAAAAATGATGTCAGCATGTTAAATGTATTTTCAATTTTTCATTATTTAAAGGAAGAAAAAGGGTTTGGGGTAAATATTACAGGTGCTCTCTCCTCCTCGTCTTTGTCTCAGCTGGATGGAGGAACATGTCTGTGTTTGATTGACAGCAGCTGCCAGTGAAACAGCATTACACAGAGGGTGCATACTCAGCCAGGTTTGGCAAAAAATTTTAAAATGATGTTTTGGTTCGGGTTGGGCTCGGATATTACTCTCTGTCTCGGGTCGGCTTTGGACAGAAATATGTGGTCTGACCCGCACTCTATTACACCGTAGAGAACAAGAGACAAAGTAAAGAAACTTGCCTGTAAACAGTGTATTGTTAGTGTTGAAGAGTTAAGACCAAGCAGCAACCTCTGGGGCTGAAAAATGAAGCCCACACAAAAGTGTCAAAAATCGCAGTTCCTCGAATGGCCACTTGAGGCTGGCTTCAAACGCAAGTCAATCCCAACCCCAAACCCAACTTTGCAGCAGAAATAAACATGTTTACAGCCTGGTACAAAAAACAGGTTTTGGTCTCTATAGTTAATTTCTCCCTTCATGACAACTGTACTGGGGTGAATTTTTATAGGTCACTAATTTAAATTTTATGAAGGCTTAAAGTTTTGCATAATTGAGGGTGTGCTGCTTTGAGTGACAGATGGATGAATCTATGCTTGCCACAAACCAGCATTCACCTCAGCCTTGGCTCCACAGACACCACATCTCTTTGCCTATTTTTGGATTAGCCGGGAGCTAGGTGGAGTCAGGCACTGCCAAGGTGGCAACACTGGAGCAGCCCACTCTGAGCTTCAAACCGTCCTTCAGAAATCTATGGGTGACCTCACAGAGGCTGAGCTGAGCAGCTAATTAGCGATCTAGCCTGTCGTTCTTCCTGGTAGCCTTGAATTACATGAGGTCACCGGACTCCATGTGCTGGAGCTAACAGAAGAGAGAGATTACAATTAAGAACAATATGTACACGCCCTCACAGTACTGAGTAGAGGTCTGTCCAGGTGTGTCATGGGTATGCAGTGCCTGTAGTTATTGTTACCGGCGCCAGAGCTAGGGGTCTCTGGTCCGGCAGCATGGGCCACTCAGGCGGCGGGCACTGAGCGGC
>NW_019434969.1:0-1294 GCF_002814215.2 Seriola lalandi dorsalis
GCAAAATGCTTAATGACAATGACAATTTTAACATACTGTTCAGCAGGTATATTTTGCCATCTTAGTTTAGTGTGTTGGAATACTAACATAAGCTAATTATTACTCACAAAGTTCAGCTGAGGTCAAGACAGTAGTATTGGACATTTGACCTGGTGATGGCGCTAGACAAAGAGTCAGACAAAAGGATCCTCAAAGTTAGCCCTGAGGTGGGCATCAATGTCTGTACCAAATTTCTTGGCAATCCATCTCATAGAGATAAGGTAGTTCCTTGAAACCAAAGAAAATGAAAATCAACTAAATGATAGACTTCTGTCCTCTCAGATTATTAAATAGATAACTGTTAAGCAACAATACCAGACCCCACGCTAGGATTACTTCAAAAGGAGTGTACGCTTGCATTTAGGAAGATATACTGATGTACTTCTCCTCAACTCTGTCTGGTTGACAGTCTCCATACATGCTTTACAACATGCAGGAAAAGCACGCACAGAAGAGAACAGCCAGTCAGCTTTCAGAGAACTGATGCTGATGCCGCATTAACCAAAATGTCAAATACTTTGTCCTATAAAAGAACTCTGGTAATCAGCATTTGACAAGGAATTAAAATCAACCATTATTTAAAATGACAATACAAAATGTGTTGTTGTATCTCTGTACAGCAATACAGAATGTGTTTGAGATTCAATTGCATAGATATTCAGGAACAAGATGTACTATGTAAATCAATACATAAACACAAATAGTGAAAACGGTTTATTTAGAGAAAACCCATTCAATGGAAAGAAAAGAATATCCATGAAAAAATATAAACAAACCAAAAAGATTCACAGTGATCACACACTCGCTAACTTCTCAGCTGTCACATACTAACCATACAAACTGCATTACAAACAATCATGTTAATGAATTAATGCAGATAAAAAATTCCCAGCATCAGTCTGCTTGGCTTCATGTCTGTGTTCTAGCGAGGTTGAAAACCCCTGTGCGGACCTCCCCTGCCCCTGAACCCTCCTCTGTCCCCACGGAAATTTGGTCGGTTTCTTTCACGGCCTCTGTCTCCACCTCTTCCTGCATTTGGCCCACCACGTCCACCTCTGGGTGCTCCACCACCACGGTCCGACTTGAGCTTAGCAGGGGGAGATTTGGGCCGCAGCCTCTCTATCTCCTCGGTGCAGCCAGAAAGGTGGGAGTTAGGCAAGGCAAAGTGTGAGGCGTAGGTCTCTGGGTTAAAGTTACTGTTTGTCAAAGTAGGACCCACTGTCAACCAGCCTAGAAGGAGAAGACCGCAAGTTAG
>NW_019434970.1:0-884 GCF_002814215.2 Seriola lalandi dorsalis
ATGTCAAAAAATTACTATAGTATATTAAGGCATAAAAGGTCATTAAAACGTCATAATAAGGTAACGCATCAAATGAAATAGTAATGTAAGGCATAAAAATGCCAAAAAACGTCATAGTATAGTATGGCATAAAAATATCAAAAAAGGTCATAGTATAGTATGGCATAAAATGTCAAAAAAAAAAAACCGATAGTATATTAAGGCATGAAAGGTCATCAAAACGTCATAGTATGGTAAGGCCACAAATAAAATAGTAATGTAAGGCATAAAAACAACAAAAAATGTTATAGTATAGTATGGCATAAAACTTCAAAAAAATTCCATGGTATATTAAGGCATTAAAGGTCATAAAATCATAGTGTATGGTAAGGCATCAAATGAAGTAGTATAGTTAGGCATAAAAAATGTCATAGTTTAGAAAGGCAATATTATGGTGAGGAATAAAAAGGAATAAAACAACATAGGTGTAAAAATAACAAAAATATCATAGTATACTAAGGCATAAATGGTCATAAACACATCATAGTGTGGTAAGGAATAAAATGACATAGTAAAGCAAGGCATAAAGATATCCAAAAACGTCATAGTATAGTATGGCATAAATCGTTAAAAAAAATTAATTTATTAAGTATAAAAGGTCATAAAAACATCATAGTATATTAAGGCATAAAAGGTCATAAAAACATCATAGTATGATAAGGCATCAAATGAAGTAGTATAGTTAGGCATAAAAAACGTTATAGTTTAGAAAGGCAAAAAAAAGTCATAGTATAGTAAGGCACGAAAACCGTCATGTAAATGTCATAGTATAATAAGGCAAAAAAACATAATTGTATAGTAAGGCATAATAAATAAAAACGTCATAATATGGAAAGGCATAAAAA
>NW_019434972.1:0-1006 GCF_002814215.2 Seriola lalandi dorsalis
ATACAAAATGTATTTGGTGATGTAAATTAGTTCCTCATTAACATATTTTTTCAGGAGACACGGTTGATGATCCACATTTGTTTCAGGCTCACTCTACTTTCTTTGACAGTCTCTACACAGTCTATACCCGGCCACGTTAGCACCGAGCAGCTCTACTGCAGCAGGTAGGTGTTAAGTGCCTTGCTTTGCTCAAGGAAACATCAATAATTGTAGATGAAGAAAAGCGTGTTTCTCTTTCACATGCAATGAAGATCTTGTTGATTTTCTTCTGAGGACACTACAAATTGTGGATTCAATTAATTCCTTTTCAACTTGCCATTGATCTTTTTTGATTTTCCGAGGGATGCAGATTCATTTAATATACAACAAACACTGCAAACACAAATACACAAACAAATACATAAAAGATGGGTCCATGAAGAACTTTAAAGCGTTCTCCCATAGGGACGAAATGATGCATGTCATGTTTTTTGTTTTTCAAATATCAAATATTCAGGAGGATAGTTTATGTTTTTACACAAAGATCTGTGACTGTTTGTGGTCGTGGGTGGCAAAATCACAGCACGGACGGCCTTGACGTCTTTATTAATCTCATTTAATTCTGTGTTTTTCTCTTTTCTTTTCTTATTTTGTCAGCATGTGAACGCAAAGGAATCTATTTTTCCCTGAATGAACATGGTTGTGAATGAACCAAAAATCAACATGACATCTTAATTTCCCCGGTGTGTCTCCTTCGATCTCTCTCACTTGTTTCTCAGATTTTTCTTTTTTCTTTTTTTTTTTTTGAGTATCACTGACTGTTGGTTTATCTTCATCTTTCCTCCTCTTCCTCTCTTCTGATTTGTCTCAGTTGTCTCTGCCTGTCTCTCACTCGTTCCTTCCGTTGTGTATTGAACTGTAGCTGTTGAATATAAAACCACAGACCTGCTGTAAATACATAATGTCTTTAAATGGCAGAGTGAACCTCAGCGCTGAAAACATACTTAGTGCATCCATCCATTTATCT
>NW_019434973.1:0-1100 GCF_002814215.2 Seriola lalandi dorsalis
GGCTCAGTTACATGTCTTCTGACGTCACAATGGTTAAGCAGCAAGAGGGGAAATGGGTGAATTATATCAGTTTACACCGTCCCACACCAAAAATGTATATGTTTGCTTATGTACCAAAGCCATCAAAGTCGAGGTCTTCGTTAATGACAACATCTAGCAATGAGTCTCCAGGTGACCCCTTCACTGAAATCTTCTCCCCGTCTCTGTTGATGAAGTGGACTGTCACCTTGTTCTCTGACCTGAAACACAGAGAGAGAGAGAGAGAGAGAGAGAGAGAGAGAGAGAGAGCGCACTGTTTACATGTCAGTGGCAAAATAGAAAAGTCTGGAGCTGTGATTTGAAAGACCCGAGAGTTTGGTGCAGATGTGTGGAGCGTAAAAACTGTGTGACCTGTCCCAGATGACCTGAGGGGTCTAGACGGCTCATAAAATAGCGGTGGATCACAAACGTATTTTGGCTCTAAACTGTTGAGACCGATTATTTTAAAATTAATTCTTTGACAGACAAGAACTGGACCACGGTCCTCTGGTGATACGGTTACATCAACTGTGTAACTGGTGTTTTCAGTGATATTTAGCTTCTGTTTGAACATTTGTGTGCACGGAGATACGGTGAAGTCCAGAGCGTGGCCCTCGTTGTGTGCGGGACCCTCTGTCTGATAATAACTACACAGTAGGAGTTACAGATTATAGAGTGGCCAGGCAAAGTCAGCAAAATATAGCTGGAGAGAAGGAGTTGAACTGAGGTTGAGGTTCTGCTTGACGATAAGATTGTTGATTAAAAATCCTCAAAGGTCCTCTGGACTCCAATGGCTGTCATGTTTAAAGCTTTGTTGGGGCCGAGGTGGCTCTGTCAAGGTTTCTCAAGGTATCTTGTTGTTTTGATTCCTGTAGTCTCTTGTGGGGAGTAAAATACGATGAGCAATTGTACTTCCAATGTGTTGAGGAAAAGTCAATGTGCCTTAAAAAGATGTTTGCGGTCCTAGAAAAAGTTGAAGTTGCCAGTAAAAGCGTAGTGAACAAACGCCACGTGTTCAACAGATGAAGCAAATCTCCTTTCAGTGCTTGTTTTCAGACCGTTGTTTTGCAATGTCATCGGTA
>NW_019434974.1:0-1011 GCF_002814215.2 Seriola lalandi dorsalis
CACACTAACACCCTTTCTCCAACAAAATTAGCAGGTATAAGCAGGTTTTTTAAACATGGCTAAACCTGCTAATAAAAGCAGATTTTCCACTGTCAGTGGAGTTTGTCTTTCTGTTTGGACTGAGAACACACACAACTGCAAGAAGCAACATCATCACATGCACTTACAGAGCACACACACATGGGCGCAGGGTAGAAACAGTGAGCTGTTAGCCGCTGTGCAGACTGGTAAAACAGGTCTGTCACGTCTCATCCTCAGGTTGTTGCTCCTGTCAGTGTCAGGGATTGTGTGTTTTTAAAACTTATTTCGGGGCTGCAGCTCACTCTCAGGGTAAGGTGTAACCGCAATGTTTCTGGTTTACCAGCACCTGGACAACTGGTCTGTTTAGTGTCTGTGCTCTGAAAGACGTCACAGCAGGAAAAGGGGTGAAATTTAGTGGGTTCACCCGAGTGTTGTGTTCACATCAATACCGAGTGTGTTGCAGAGTCATGTGACCTGGGTGTGAATGCTGATTGAACCATTTTCAATTGCCGTCAAAAGCCTGATGTTAGTGGGTCTTAGCAGGTTTTATAATCAGTGGAAAAGGGGCTTTAGAGATGCACCACTCTCCCAGTAGAGTGTGACACTGATAAGAGTTGATAAGCACACTGGGCAGCTTTTTAACACTGTTGTATTTAGTTTAGTTTTATTGTAGTGTTACATGTGTGCATACTTACATCATATATCACTCCTCTGTATGTATTTGTGTGTGCATGTGTGTATATATGTGTGGTCTGTCCCACTTCTTTGCCCTGACCCAGTTGTCTCACCCATAGAGCGGACACACACACACACACACACACACACACACACACACACACACACAGGGTACCCTGCAGGCAGGTGGAAGGTGTCCTGTCAACGCTCCCTCCACCATCTGCTGTTCCTGACCCCAGATCTGACCGCTCCAATTAAGCCAGCCTGTTAAAACCCCTTCTCCACTCAACTTTGCATTTTGGAGTTTTTCCTTTT
>NW_019434975.1:0-1358 GCF_002814215.2 Seriola lalandi dorsalis
CATATCATATCATATCATATCATATCATATCATAACAGTCTCAGTCTTTCTTTATATTAAGCTTATATTAACGAGAGAAGCAGGTTGTGCAAAGGGAAGAGGAAACGAGTGCTACTCTGTAGCAGAAGCTGGTTCGACCTTTATTCTAATTTATACAATATAAAATATGAAATCATGGATCTACTGAGTGCATGTGCTAGAATATTCTGACCTTAAGAGCTTGTTTTTTTTTTTTCTTTTTACAGTCAGACCCGAAACGACACAGTGGCCACATACAGTATGAAACCCATTTTTATCATTGTAGGCACCTTTTGAACAAACAAAACAGACTATAGCTTATTCAGTAAAAACTGTTGCAGTTGTTATGTCTATCTCTTGCTGTCTCCCGCCTTCCTGTGCAGGTAGGTTCAGTATTGTTTCTAAGCTACAGATTGGACGCAGTCTTCTCATTGCAATTCTATGGTTGCTCCTGTACGCAGCAGCAAAATGGATGAGGTTCTACTAAGTCTGACTACTGTGCTGTACACCACCTTCAGCTTAACACAATGTTGATTACATGAGCACAATAAACCGAGTGTTAGTAGGTATGAAGCTGTACACGTCCCATCCTGTACACTTGGTGTTTGCATGCCGAGGGCCTTTCCTCCGTGCAGCGGAGAGGCTCAGCGGGGAGCTCAGTGGTCTGCCACTTCACAGCGTCTGTGCTCACTAGTCAGCCACTCGCCGAATGCTAAACAAGCTCGTATGTCCCAAGTGGCTGAGCGGCACATCACAGATAGCACCCGGGCTGGTTCTTCTTATAGCACGTGGCAGCAGTTGTACTGAGCCAGCGGGAGGATCTTGGGCTTGTTGTGAGTGGGTATGTTGAAGGCCAGAGCTTTTTCACACAGAGGGAACTGAAAGAGTCTCTCACGCAACTTTAGGCTGTGTCGTTTCCCCTGCTCCACCCTCGGAGCAGCCTCATCCCGGGCCCCAAGTGCATTGTGGGGTTGCGGTCTGTCTGTTATGAGGTCTTGTCGTGCATCTTCCTCTGTTTTTTCTTCTTGTTCGCCTCCTCTCTCTGTCTTTGCCGCCTCTTTACAGTTAACGCCGAGTCTGACAGAGGACGCAGGGACGGAGGGAGGGAGTTTGTTGGTGTTGTTGTTGGGTTCTGTCTCCTCGTCCGTTCCTTCCTCTGCAGCTGTGAGGTCTTGCTGCCCCTGACAACACGGGACCCCCAGACCAGGCAGAGAGGACGGCGGGACTTCAGGAGTCTGACTCACCGACTTGTCTCCATGACTGACTGGTTGGTCTGAAATCACACACCCACTGTCTTTTTTCTCTATTTCCCTCTCTGTCTCCATATTGTCGTCCGCTGC
>NW_019434976.1:0-943 GCF_002814215.2 Seriola lalandi dorsalis
TCACTGCGACTGTAGGAAGGATGACTCAGTGTTTCCACTGAGCTGATCGGTTAGTGAGCTCTATTCATACTGATTTGATTTCAAAATGATTGATCAGTTATTGATTCTTTGCTCTAAATGTTTCCTGTCGACTCTCAGTGTCTTTTGAAAATCAGCGTCATGACACGACAGATTCTCATATATGATGTAAAGTTTTCTTCTCCTTGTCGACTCTGTTTCATCATGATGTGTAACTCAGATGTTGTGTGTGTGTGTGTGTGTGTGCGACACTGACCCCTGCTGGACAGTGTGTTGACGTGTTTGTGTGTCTGTTTTCTTCAGGACCATCAAACTGTGGGATCTGGAGAAATTCACGATGATCGGCTCGTTGGAGGGAGACACGACTCCGGTCAGGTGAGTGTAGCAGGTCAGACAGCGTGCTGCTGGAGTGTGATCTCTGACCTCTGACCTCTGACTTGTGGTTTCAGGTGTATATTTTTCAGTCCGGACGGCAGCTGTGTGTACAGCGGGGCCACAGACTCTCTGCGGGTCTTCGGCTGGGAGCCCGACCGCTGCTTCGACGTGGTGCCGGTGGGCTGGGGGAAAGTCTCTGACCTGGCAGTCTGCAACCAGCAGCTGGTGTGTAGCTCCGCCCACAGGAAGTCTCACCTTTTTCAGCCTGAATTCCAGACATATCAGGTCTCTCTTCTTCTTGTTCTTCTCCTCTACCGTCAGATCGGCGTGTCTCACCAGCTCTCCAGCGTCTCGTCCTACGTCGTCGACCTGAAGCGGGTGAAGAAGAGCGGCGGCTCCGTGATCCAGGGAATCATCCAGGACAACCAGCCGCTCTCAGAGCCCAAGGATCCTAAAGGAGTCGCACTGAGGAGGAACTACGAGAGACCCACAACCACCTGCAGCTCACAGAGGTACGACACATCCAACCACCTGCAGGAGTCTAACACAG
>NW_019434977.1:0-1013 GCF_002814215.2 Seriola lalandi dorsalis
TGTCATAATTTATGTTTTTAAAGATGCACATTTGTAAGACGCCCAGATATTGTTTTTTAATCACCACAATAAGGAAATATTGGTAATCAATAAACATGAAAAATTGATTTGATTTCCCTCAATATCCATGCATATACAGTAATTCATCTTTTTGATGGTTTACCAAAGAAAAGGAAAAAAAATGGGATATTCTGTAGGAGACGAGACAGGGTTGCAAGAGGACACACACACCATGCCTGTCTCCTAGACGTTATATTTATTGACAACTAACTTGCAAAAAGCAAATATGTTTTTTAAAAACATAATAATTCTGTTAACAAAAACATAGATAATGCACCTGTAAATCAGTAAAGCCTTCACTGATAACGTATTCAGTTTGTTTTTCTACAAGATCAACTCACTCACTCTGATACAATATCCAACTGTTAATGTTTTTTTGTTGTGACTTTTAACTGAAACCACAATCTTTCCCTAACCTGAACTCAACTGCTTTTCATCACAATGTAAAAATGATTTAACAACACAGACACATACGTTTTGGGAGACTGAAACCCTGCCTACCCTACCCTGTTGGTAAATGACTGGTATTTGAAGCGGCATTGCTGAGAGAAGCACATTGTCCTCTGAGATGTACGTGACCTATGGTAAATATTATGAGGTAACCTTTGTTACTTTTGAGTAATTAGATTCACCAAACGTCTAAACGTATGTCTTGTGTGTCCTCTCCGTATCTCAGCATTTTGTTCTTGCTCCGGCTACAACTCTCCCTCTCTCACTTCACTATCCAGTGTTTTCATGGTTCAAATAAAGCATTTGTCTTCTGTTTGTCATGGACGCCGCTGCAGCTGCTGTGATATTGCTACAAGTATTACAGGAGAAGAGGCTCCACTGGGATGTGTTGTACCACAGTATCTGCCCTTTAATAAACAATGTTATGTGATAAAGGAGAAACGGAGAAGACGAGGAGCGAGAAGTGACAGAGCGGAGATGTTCAAGCGGACAAAGAGCTCGGT
>NW_019434978.1:0-1174 GCF_002814215.2 Seriola lalandi dorsalis
CTTTCTTTCTTTCTTTCTTTCTTTCTTTCTTTCTTTCTTTCTTTCTTTTTCCTCTCTCTCTCCGATGCTGTGGGGTTTGCAGCTGAAGTCGCACCATTGACATAAATTTGGAAGTGCAAAGTGTAGCTGTCAGCTTCCATTTACACACACTCAGTAGCGAAGTGAAGACACAAAATGTTTTTTTTCCGCCGTGTGTGTGTTACACAAACATCAGGCACCCGCTAGAACATTGGCCTTTGTTATTTTTAACATTAACTAATTTTTCAGATTAATGTTTTTTTCTCTTTACCTTGGCTTTCGGCTGCAGACTCCGCAGTTCCTGAGCCTCTGGCACAGTACAGCATGTGTGTGTGTGTGTGTGTGTTTGTCTGAGTGAAAGAGAGACTGTTTCCATCCAAATGTCAAGTGAATTATAAGGAAAGCTTTGAAATATCACCAAATATAAAACAGATAAAACAGTCAAATGGACTGGCTTCTTGCTTGAAAGAATTGTTATTGTTCTTCCTCATATTGAAACGAAGGTCATATTTCCAGGCTGCACCTGAAGTCAAACACAGAAAAATAACCTATAATGACCATACAACCACAATGGAGACTTGTCTTGTCATTACATATCAGAAACAGCTTATCTGATATTTCAGAGAAGGTGTGCTGACACTTTCAGACACAGTTCAGCTGCTTGATGACATGGACCCAAACTTTACAGAAAAAGTGACAAGAAGCTTGTCCACTGTAAAGAGGTGTAATAACATTATCAGCTGCAATAGAGAACAAAAATTTGAGTTATTTTGTCCAGTTTAAAAGTCCAGTTTATTGTCTGCACAGACAATGATAAGTGGGGCACCACTGGAACTTTATCCCACTTTATTCATCAGTGCAAGTGATGAACAGCTGCATTTGAAAACATGTGGTTCTGTGATTTAAAGTCAAAGATACACGCCTTTGTAAATAAAGAGAAGTTATAGTAATAGTTTAAAGGTCCCATACAGTCTAAAGGTAGATGACCATGTGTTGTTTGATTATAGATCAGGTCTAGGTTCTATATTAATACTGAGAAAGTATCAAAACCTCAGTCCACAGAGAAATGCACACAGCCTGTATTCAGAAACTGAGCCTTAAAACCAGCCGTCAGGACTTCTGAAACTTTGTGATGTCACAACAAAGCAGTCACCGC
>NW_019434979.1:0-1111 GCF_002814215.2 Seriola lalandi dorsalis
CACACACACACACACACACACACACTAAATGTAACCATGCTGACCAGAGTCATCATAGATCTGGAGAGTTAATTCAGATTGTTCCATGTTCCACATAAACACTGACAGAACTCGTTCACCACCAAAAACCTCTCTTCCTGAACCTTAAAGTGATAATTGTGTTTATCAGACGTGGGGTTGTGTGAGGTCGTCATGTACAGTCAGAGTGTTCCCTGCAGTAAATTCAGTTTAGAGGAGCAGCAGGAGGACCGGTACACTAGCAGAGTGATGAGCTGCTGTGGGCGGGGCCAGCAGAAAACACCTGTTTTAGACCCTTTTAAAAGACGCCCACTGAAACAATCCAACATCTGTTTAAATGAAGCTTCAGAGAAAAGCTTCAGTATAATATTTTCATCTTTATTTTCCAGTCAGAACAGCACTTTACTTTTGCACTACATTTTTTCAACCACTGAAATACCTATGCACAAATGCACCTACAGTGTGCACTGTATCACGCCACAGCCACAGGTCAGCTGAGCTAATCAGAACCAGGTAAACTTCACTTTGTTTTGACGGGAAGATAAAGAGCTAAAAATATTCTCCTTGAAGCTTCATTTAAACAGATGTTGGATTGTTTCAGTGGGCATCTTTTAAAAGGGTCTAAAACAGGTGTTTTCTGCTGGCCCCGCCCACAGCAGCTCATCACTCTGCTAGCGTACCGGTCCTCCTCCTGCCGCTCTGAACTGGATCCACTGCAGGAAACACACTGACTGAACATGACGACCTCACACAGCCCCACATCTGATAACTATAGCTATCACTTTAAATGCAGGACAGCTGGTGGTGTTGTGCTTTGATGTGGTGATTTCCTGTCTCACAGCTGATGAACATGTAGAGCAGCTTTGTGTGTTGATGGTTGATCGTTTTTACAGGAAGTGTGTGATCTGTAGGAGAGACACCTGGTGTTTCACCTTCAGTTACAGGAGTGTGTTTCCTCACCTCCCCTGTGCTGAACAGGATGGGTTTGGGGTGATGACATTCCTGCGTCTGATTGGACGGTTCACCCAGGAGAGCGTCTCTGATCCCGTCCCAGAACGGGTCGCCTTCCACGGCGCCTTCACAAAAACACACA
>NW_019434980.1:0-1139 GCF_002814215.2 Seriola lalandi dorsalis
ATTGAAATAATTTTATGCTGTGTTTTACTGGACAAAACCCTGACATTTGCAAACAACGACATGAATAATATCTAATATCTGATAGTGTGGCGGCAAATGTTGATTTTTGTGCAATCATTTAACACGAGGACCGAGAAAACATGAATAGCCTCATAGTATTGTCTGTATGCTTGCCTATTGCCAATCAGTTTTCGTTTTCTTTTTTTGGCTTGTCACACTATTCCACCAATATGTTATACTGTATGTTAGCATTTGTCTACTATGTCATCTTATATTCATATATAATATCTTATATTATTCTCATATATATGTCATTTTTTGTCACACTATTTCACCAATAAAAGGGAAAATAAATAATAATAACCTTGGGGTCCCATAAAAAAAGAAAAAAAGAAATGAACAATAATAGTTAATTAAACCCCACTAATACAAGATTTTTTTTTTTTTTACTGTAACGTCATGTGACAAGTTAGTGGATGTTGGTACAAGATGTAAGAAAATTTATAAAAAATAATACGTTACACCTGTACTCTGAATGTGCTGACTGCAGAAGTCATTCAGGTTACAACTCATTCAGGAGACAACTGATAGTCCTAATTAAAACAGAGAAATAATAATATCAATCATTTAACTAATTTCCCCCTGGGGATCAATAAAGTGTTCTGATTCAAATTTAGCCTAGATTAAGACTTGCAACAGATGTGTTCTGTTGTGAAGGTAGGATTTATTGTCGGGCTGTTGAATTAGACTGTAAAAGCTAGGTGTGAATACCTGGTTGTCAGTCCATCTTCAACAAGTATTCACAGCCCTGGAATGAGGCTCTATGACTGGACTGGTAAAAAAGCATGTGTTGATACTCTCTGAGTTATCTGGCACACATCTAACAAAAGAAGCAGCCTATGCTTGAAAACACCTGATATCACATGACAGAAACTCAAGACAAAAACCAGTGTGCTAGCTGCCAAACACAATGAGACTGGTGGATCTACACAGCCTCCACTCATAGAAACCATGTTATCGTTGTGTTTGTGCCGGTGGCCAGAGAGAACATAATTACGTTTACTACTCGTGTAAACCCGAAAAACAAATAAAAAGTTTTACGTCATTAAACCTACCATCGATAAATGCCATTTTCCCAT
>NW_019434982.1:0-1335 GCF_002814215.2 Seriola lalandi dorsalis
CATTCAGCTTCACTTGGTATTTTCAAGTCAGGAATATTATATAGTTTATTGACATTTTACATTTGTTTCCAGAGAGATATTATTGAGTTTATACACAGTGACTCTGCTGCTGTGAATATTATTGTTGCTGCTTTAGAAACCAGTTTTGTTCATTCTAATCCTGTTCTAAATGTTTTATTCTTTTTAAAAATCTTCTTAATAATAATAAGAACCAATACAAGTATAAATGAAAACCGGATAAGCTGTACTGTATTGATGAGATAAGATAAATATAACATTATGTAGCTGAGAGAACCCCCACTGTCACTGCTGCAAACTCAACATAAGCCTCCAGAAACTTGGGGAAAACCCTGCATTCACACTCAGCATGTGAACATTTGACTTGTCAGATGGAGCCTGGATGTATGGGCCACGGTGTCAATTTGGTGGTGACTGTCATCAATCACCAGCCATTTCCTCAGTTGAACATGTATGCTGTGTGCTGGTGCAGAGTAGATTGACCAAACATGGAAGTGTGCAAATAGTGAGATGACTACCTGTGTTTGTGTTAATGGTATGTGGCTGCACTTTTATAATGTCTGGCAGTCCTAACCTGTTTTACTGTGACAGAGTTCATTTTGCACTTGTTATGACTTATTTTTCATTATTTATTATTTGATAAAACTTTAAGTTCCATAGAGATGATGCTATATTTAGATTTAAAATCAAACAATAGTTATCTTTAAAATAAAATTCATCAAAAATTAATTTCACCCCAGAAAAAAACTCAGGACTCTGATTGTCAGGCTGGCTTGGAGGATATTTTTGTAATGTTTCATTTTCTTTTACAAAATATATTATCAAATAAAATCAGATATTCTAGGATGACTCTCAAATGCATTATACACTTCTTATTTTAGAATCACTGCATGTGACAGAACTACAGTTCTGGGTGAACATGCTTATAGAGAATCTTACCTTGCTTCATGCTAAAGATTTTACATCTGTAACAATTTACTGTTTAAAAGCTAATGTGTTGCTGAATGTCTACATCAATGAAAGATGCAATATTTCATAATCCATACTGACAAGTCCACTGACCTTGCTTTGATATTGTCACAGAAGATGTCATACATTCAAACACTTGCAACTGTTGACCATGTTGATAAGTTGGACAGATAAGCAGTAACATTGCTAACATGCTCTAAATGTAAAGCAGGTAATGTTTAGTGTTGTGTGTTTCCACATTTTAGTTAATTTTGTTGGAAATATATGATGATGTGTATTAGCACAAAACACACAAGCTGAGGCTGATGGGAATGTCATTGGTCAAAGTCTTGGACAAAAAAAAAAAAA
>NW_019434983.1:0-1263 GCF_002814215.2 Seriola lalandi dorsalis
GACAGAGGACAGAGGAGCTGGACTCTGGACCCTTGTCCTGGTTCTGGACACAGCAGGTGGTCCAGAAGGTTCTGTGAGGAACCTTTAGAACACAACATACATCACTTAGCACTTAGCCCCCCCCCCGTTCAGTCATCATTAAATTAATTCAAATAAAAGGTCGTCCTCCATTTTGTCTCGGACGTCAGAGTGTTCAACATTTCAAAATATTTAACAGGTTGTCTCACCTCTGTTCAGCTGACCGAACTCGCTGTGAAACGCTCCCACCAGCTTCCCGTACCCCGGTGCATCATGGGAAGTGACAGCAGCCTGGAAGGTGTTGCCCCAAACTGCCGGACCCCCAGGACGCATCTGGTAGGAAACCAGTTCGTACACACCTGAAACACACACCTGGTGTCATGACGTAGACATGATGTCATTGAAAGTTTTACAGCCGGGGGGCGGGGCTTACCACCCTCCTGTTGCGGCTTCTGCAGGCGGCTCCAGGGAACCAGGTAAGTGATCTCGTTGTCCTGAGATGTCAGCATCGGTATCGCCTTGGAGATATACTCTGAGATCCAGGATGGGTCCTGAGACAGGGCGGACCGGACCGCTGCCCGCTGAGAGTAACTGTCTGTGGACAGGTGAGGCCAGGAGAGGACAGGTGAGGACAGGTGAGGACAGGGGGAGACGAGGAGAACAGGGGAGGACAGGTGAGGACAGGGGAAGACGGGGAGGACAGGGGAAGATGGGGAGGACAGGTGAGGACAGGGGAAGACAGGTGAGGACAGGGGAGGACAGATGAGGACAGGGGAAGATGGGGAGGACAGGGGAAGATGGGGAGGACAGGGGAAGACAGGGGAAGACAGGACGTCACCTCATGAAAGATAAGACCCTTTAAACTGAAGAAGAAGAATGTCCTCACCATACTTCCATATATGGAAGACCTGGTTCAGGCCTCCGTACTCGACGCTCCAGTAGCCAATCAGCTGGGAGTGGGCGGTGCGCAGGTGGATCTTCTCATTGGTCAGTTTGAGGAAGGCGGCGTTCTGGTCTGGACGGATACAGTAGGTCCTGAACTCATAAAAGGTTTTGTGGTTCTGCTGGGGACCAGTGGAAAGGTGGACCCGAGGCTGGAGACCAGAGAGAGGACAGCTGAGGTCTGGGACCACAACTACAGACTGGACCTGGACAGTGACAGACGCTGGATTATTATTAGTGCCACGGTTGCTCAGCTCCGAGGCCTCTACAGCTAGAACAGCTGAGAGGAGGCATCTATTAATA
>NW_019434984.1:0-938 GCF_002814215.2 Seriola lalandi dorsalis
GATAGATAGATAGATAGATAGATAGATAGATAGATAGATAGATAGATAGATAGATAGATAGATCTATATTATTGTTTGCACAACTATGCGACAGATAAGAAAAAAAGCAAGTGATCTAGATACTTCAAAAGAAAACACCATTAATATCAGATATGATATTTAGCTCAATGAACTAATTTGCCTCCACAAAGTTTGACATTTTCACTGCAGCTGCACTGACAACACCTCGCAGAGGAAGCTCCGAAAGGACACTCTGACCCAGACATACACTTCCTCCTAATGCAATACTCACATATTTCACAGCAGCGTGAAAAGATCAGTCCGTGGGAAGCAGTGCAGTGTGTACTTCAACTATTTAGAGATGATGCGTTTTAACTTTTAGCACTTTTAGCAGACTTTGTTCCTCTGTCAGAGATACACATGCTGAGTGATTCCCAGGACAGACCGATGAGGCTTGATGTTCAAACGTAATGATGTATTCACTCGCATGTCTTGACCAATTTACAGTGTGCTGTGAAGGGTGCAGGGAGAAAAGAGCAGAAGGAGAAATGTTGAGAAGAAACTTGAACAAGAACTTGGGAAAATATGAACTCAGCAAACAGGTTAACAAAGACATGGGGAGGACAACCAGCTGAAAAAAACCTGTAACACCATCCACACACTCTAACTACATAACGAGGTGCAGCTGAGGTGTGAAACTCAGAGGACAGGACTGAAACACACACTCTTCACTGATCACTCAAATAATGATATCCTCATCATTTTCTAGTTACATTTCCTCGTGTCAAATGAAAAGTATCATGTGACTGTTAACACATGAAGCTTCACTGGTGCTTCAGGAGCTGCTTCACTGACTTTGAGAGGTTTGTGGCTAAATTATGTGACAGGCGCATTAGTGGGATAAGAGACTAGAATAGTGATAAGAACAGTATGAGAAC
>NW_019434985.1:0-1124 GCF_002814215.2 Seriola lalandi dorsalis
AATCTGTTTATTTACTAGGTAACCAAGGCAACCATCTTTCACTAACCTGAACCAGAGAGCTGTTGTTGTCTGGACCTCAGTCAGGACTCAATAAACCCGCAGCAGCTGAACATGATCTCACCTGTGATTACAAATTAAAATGTCCCTCAGCACAATGAAGCTGAAATGTAAAAGTCTTTGATATTATTAATGGATGCTGTGTTTTCTGTGTTGTTGTGTAGGGACGTTACAGTGAAGGGAAACACAGATTAGCTTCTGTTTTGTCACGCCGCAGTGACGAACCCTGTCCGGCTGCAGATGGAGAGAGTTGAGGGAGTACAGTGTGTTTCTGATGATGTTTCATCTGAAGCCTTGTGATGTGGAGGTAATAGCTGTAGCAGATCTCCAGAGAGAGGACAGTGGACGTCCAGACGAGGCTGTTAGCTGTTAGCTGAAGGCAGCGGTGCATGGCCGCCGCCGCCGCTGCCCGCTGGTCGGTTATTTCACGCCTGTCTGGGCTTCCCGGAGCGCCGTGAAAAGCAAAGTGGATGAAAAACTCTGTCTGGGGAGAACAGGCTCAGTGTGATGTGTTTTCAGTGTCCAAGCGGCAAAACCTGCAGAGAAAAGTGACAGAAGGCTCCTTCTTTTTTCTCCTTGTGGTGTCCGGGTTCCTGTCGGGCTCGTGTTGTGATTAAACTCCGACGTCACCGTGTGTTTGACTGATACGAGCCCGTGTCTGATGATGCTCTGTGATTGGTTACAGGCCTCTGTGGTCAGTGGTGGATGAAGTATTCAGACCTTTAATTACTGCAATATAAAAACACTCCATCACAAACGGAGAGGTCGCATATGATCATATTTATCCTAGAGAATATGAGCAGGAGAGGAGAGTGAGGAAGTGCATGTACTCCAGTATATTCGTCCAGCATCTGTACTTTACATGCTCTCGACAACCAAACACACACAGCTGCGTCGTGCTGATGCCTGCAGCCGGTGTGTTTCCTGACTTCGCTTGTGTTTTGTCTGTTTGCATGTGTTTTCTTCCACCGTAGATTCCACAGTCTGTTTGATGAACATCATGACTGTTTTGATCAATATTGAGATCATGATTATTTAACACGATGAATCACTGACTTTAGAAACAC
>NW_019434986.1:0-1204 GCF_002814215.2 Seriola lalandi dorsalis
ACTGTATGAGTTGTATTTTTGAAATCTGTTTTGAGGACTGTAAACATATTAGCTGTTCCGGTTTATTTTCTGAAATTAATTTTCTTAACTGCTGTGCTTTTTGTTTTACACGGTTTATTACTGATGTTTGTTCCTTGAATGTTTGGCAAGATAACTGAAAGATGTACTGACATTTTTGTTTGCTGTCTGTGTTTGTTGTGATAATTCAATCATTATACACATGAGCTGGATTAATTTTGTGTGTGTCTCAGACCAGAGTCTGCCAGACATGAAGAGAGATTTCAGCTTTCAGCGGAGACATTTACACTACAGTAACTACAGTAAGCCTGTGTGTGTGTGTGTGTGTGTGTGTGTGTGTGTGTGTGTGTGTGTATGTGTGTGTGTGTGTGTGTCATTGTCCAGTGAGATGTGCTGTTGCCATGGTGGTGTAATGAGCTGTTCTGTTCCAGCCTACACTAATTTGATTGGTCTTGAATTTATATGTGTGTGTGTGAGTGAGAGAGAGATTATATTAAAAAGAGGACAGACAGAGACAGCTATTGATCAGGATGAATCTGTAGCTTCAGGCTGATCAGGTTTATATGTCTGTACTTCTCAGGACCACCAACCAATGGCCAGTCAAAACAGTCTGAACAGTCTGAACCAGTAAAGAAATAGATGCAATCAGACACATTTGAAACAGGAGGTGACTGATCTCTGTGTTGTCCACTGTAGTCCAGTGTAAACATAGACGATCAGACATCAGACACAACAATCTGTACAGCAGCTCACATCACAGCCAGTAACACAACTACAACACACACACCTCAGTTTACACAACAGGAACACACACACACAGGAGAACATGATGAAGATGATGATGAGTCATCACCCTGCAGAAACTGTTGTCTCAGGTTCATTCATTTCCTGCTGTTTGTCAGAGATAAACAGAAACACTAACATCAGATTTATGAAGCTGAGCCTTCAGTGCAGGGGGAGGAGGAGGAGGAGGTAATAATGAGTCCTCTGAGGAGCATCACTCTGTCTGACTCACTGCAGCTTCATTTTTCCTGCAGGAGTTAGAGCTGGATAGAAATGATACCTGGGTCCATTTTCCTTTGAGAAATACAAAGTTGTTTATTTATTTAATCTTTGTTGTTGAATGTCTAAACACAAAGATCCAGACAAGAACTTTGATTAAAATCCAGCCTGAAACTGGAGAAGT
>NW_019434987.1:0-930 GCF_002814215.2 Seriola lalandi dorsalis
TAACAGAAAAAGTGTGACGATCGCAGGGGTGCCTAAACGTAAAAATTTATTGTTTTCTAGAAAGCCACACATAACCAAATAACCCTTTCCGAGTTCTTCACAGAAAAAAAAGTCAGGAAATAAATAATAACACTATTAATGAAATAAATAATAATAGTTCAGGGGGCCGGGCCAAATGTGGGGGCGGGCCGTATCCGGCCCGCGGGCCTTAGTTTGGGGACCACAGACTTAAAGCGTTACCTTGATATTTACTTTTTCTATGTAAGATAGAGATCAACATGCTTTTGAAAAGGAAAATGGTACAAAGTTTATTGCAGCCATGTGCAAACATCAATGACATGGACATTATTTGCTGGTATGTACCATTAACAGACAAACTGGGGACAATGAGACCTAAAGCTAAAGACACCACCCCTTGTTTTTCTCACTCTTGAGTGTTCACTGTGCTGCGCCCCTGACAGGACAAATGGTTGGTTTCCAAGGTCACAGCAAAATTCTGCTTGTGTTGCAAAAACAAATCGCTCTAAAGGAAATGTTAGTGAGCATGTGGATCTGCGTGCGCTCACTCAAGAATCACAGTCTGCACAGTTGACTACATTCTTGAGTGAGGTGTGTGTGCGTACAGTATTTGTTTGTGCTGAGCAGATTGTTATTCTTCCAGTGGCCCAGAGTCCCCAGCTGGCACTGTTTCCCTGAACCAAGAGGAGTTTCAGGAGAGAATGTTTTTCTGGACAGCCGCGCCACAATTTCTCTCTCATGTGTCCATTTAAAACAATCTGCAGCTCTGCACTCACTCTTTGCCGTTAATGGACAGAGATGGCAAACCTTGTGATGCTATATCCCTTATAGCACTTTCACTAAGAAGTGGAAAACCCTACAGCAAGCCAACTTTTCAGTGACCAGTAAACTTGTGTTCACACACTGAGGATG
>NW_019434988.1:0-1007 GCF_002814215.2 Seriola lalandi dorsalis
AAAGGTTGCGTGAAATGAAAATGAACATGAAAATAAGGCCATCAGTGTCACTGGCTGTCAATCATTTCCATTGCATTATTGGATACATTTTTTAAAAAGGTATTTATGGAATCAAACATGCTCTCTGAATTCTCTGTAATTTTTGTCTCGTTTAAAAAAAAGGAAAACATATTTTATAACTTGGTGCAACTTGAATGCAACTTAAACCTGTGGACACAATGCTGCTGTACCCTCTCCCTCACACTCGCATACACTGTGACTGATAGTCATTTCCTTCCTAACCCATGTGTTGTGATGAAATGTGGTGATCAGCCTGCGCCATAAAGACTGCCCTCCACACCGGATGGATGACTGAGAGAGAGAGAGAGAGAGAGAGAGAGAGAGATGCATGGGTAATATTAGAGGGAGAGAGGGATAGAGAGAGATGGATGGGTGGGATATAGGTGAGATGGGGTCGACTGATGTGTGGCGCTGAAACAATGGATGTCCGCACACACGAATGCAAACACATGCCATTTTACCGCACACACAACAACAATACAAACACACATACACACACCTAAATCATATGGACATTAATGTTGTGTGCTTAATAACAAACAGGTTGGTAGATGATGACTTTGTGCATGTGTGCGTATTCATGCTTAAAATTAATAACCTAACTTATTCCCTTTCCATCCGTCTCTCCTTCCCTCCATTTCTTTTAATCTTCCTAATGCCCTCCTTCCCCCCCTCATGGCAGAGCCAGAGGGGTCTGGAGGAGGAAGTGAACGGTGGCTCCAGGTACAGCGGGAAATTCACCAGTCGCCATGTGAATGTTTGATGGTGAAGTCGGGGCAGCCAGAACAAGCTGCTGAGCGGCGGTGCAGAGGGCCAAAGCGCTGACCTTGTGTCATCTTTCCAGAGACTATTTGGCAGGCAGATTTTAAAGAGGGGTGGTTGGCCTCATGTGGGGCCATCATTACAAACACATGTTGCAGGGGAGGGCGCTGTTCAAACCCGCAGAC
>NW_019434989.1:0-958 GCF_002814215.2 Seriola lalandi dorsalis
ATTCAAGTTTTATTATTTCAAAATGTGTTCATCAAAGAATTATGTAAGACCACTCTTTGATCTCAGATGAACAATGTTTTCAAATCTCCATCTGACAGGCTTTAAATTGAAGTGTTCTGCTGGGTCATAACTAACAACAGCAGCAATTATGTGCTTCCAGATGACGCACAACAATCATGCTCTAAATCATTAGGACTGCCTCTGTTCCACTGCAAGCCTGCTCCTGTGCAAAACATTTGTGAATGGAGAGCAAAAAACTGTGAAGATGCAACAGTGCAAATGCTGATAATACCTCCAAACTGCCTCGTTTGACAGGGTTGAGCACGAGTAGTTTCTTCAGCAGGTTTTCACAGTCTGTGGACATGTAGAAAGGAATGCGGTACTTTCCCCGCAGGACCCTCTCCCTCAGCTCCTGCACACCAGGCCACAGACATTCAGAGATGAAACCAATATGAGAAATGAGCAGTTAAGTTTTTTATTATTATTGTTTTGGCCATTTGGTGGCGGTGGATCGAGCTGTAAACAGAACATTATCACAGTATAAACTTGTTACGGCAAACATTTTTGCAAACAGTTATTCACTCACCCAGCAGATACAGAGCAACATTAGCATTTATTTGGAGTCGTGTTTCTGGCCAACTGGCGAATATAAGTCTAATATTTACTCTAGTCTAGCTCTGTTTTGGTCTAGCTTAGTTTTGGTCTCTTCAGCTACTAATTGCTTCATTAGGTTCACTGGCAGTGCTCGAAGTGTACAGTAGGCTTAAGAGCCTTTTTGCTAGAAACAGCTGCCTGTTGTGGCTGAAAACAAATGGCCATTAAACCAAAACAATGTGCTGAAAGGCGCTTAAAAAGCTCCATAGAGTTTAGGGAAATAGCACAATTGGGTGATAATTTTCTGTCATTTCATCAACATGAGAAACGCCTTTCACATTATGTGTAGTCATATGGTCAATGC
>NW_019434990.1:0-1110 GCF_002814215.2 Seriola lalandi dorsalis
AGTACTCGCTGGTTTCTGGGTGCATGAGGAAATAATAAAACTGCCATGTACAGTGGAAGTCAGAAGGGGTCCAGTAACAAGATTAATATGGCCAAGCCTATAGAGTGGCCACTAGCACAACACGCTACCTACCTGACTCAGGTTTATACATCTTCTTCGCTATGATCATCCAATTAAAGATGACTAGAGTCCTACCGTCACAAAAGGAAATCTCTAAATTCTTCACTTGTGTGTCACTCAAACCCCTCAAACCTTCAAAAATTGCTTGAAGACCTGCGTTTGCCTGGAGCACCTACTCACCTAACATCTATTTATGAAAAACGTTCAGTTCTTGCATCATACACCTTTCAGCCTTATGGCTCTTGTGTCAGGTGGAATTTGAAACTTGTGGCACTTAAATCTTGATGGCTTCCACTCAATCCACTGTGGCTCGGCCTTACGTTATTTCTATGTTGCTGTGTTGCTCTAGTTGTGAACAGTTTTTGCTCCACACTTTATTCATTCTAAATCTGCTTATTGTGATACACAACAAGCATGGTGAAAGACATGCTGTATAATTTCAACTGGCTTATGAGGTGATGTGATGTCAAGGTGACACAGAACCTGCCTCATTAACAACAAAAACCGCCATCATATGGCTCCTTGAAATCAAAGAGGGTGCTAGTAATTAGGATGAGAAGACATGGCGGACTTTGAACCGAGTTCTGTTGCTAAGCTACTGACAATAAGGTAAGGAAATATGTCGTTTGAATGAATATAATTTGACTTACAGTGTCTTTTCTACATGTGATGTGTAAAGTAAAGTATGAGATTAATGCAATTGAGAAGGTGCAGCAGAGTTAAGCTTTTAATGAGGTTCAAATGATGCAAGCAGTATTTGGCTGGACCGCAATATGGACTAGCTACAAACACAAATGTCTGACTGACTGAGAGAGTGATGGAATTACACCACTGGTCAGCTGAATGCCATGTGACTGTGATAAGGTTACACAATTGGTCAGTCGGTTGAGTGTTGGAAAAACCTAGTGACTTACTGGACTGACTGCTTTCTGTAGAAGAGCCTGAGGCCACCTCTCTCTGCTGACCATACAGCAGCTGGCGAGAATGAGC
>NW_019434991.1:0-946 GCF_002814215.2 Seriola lalandi dorsalis
ATGTAACTTTGTACGGTCGGGTTCACGGCTCAAGTTCAGTCGTGCCGGTCGGGTTACGTCTGTCTGACCTGGGTTCGAGTCGTGGTCAGGTCTCAGTACATTTCCTCAAGCACAGCACTGAAGTGTTTATTCTGAGCGCCTCCGTGAAAGAGAGACAGGAAATTCAGGGAGAGAGAGAGAGAGAGAGAGAGAGGGGATGACTTGCAGCAAACAAGACGCAAGTCAGACTCGAACCCGAGGCGGGTTTATAAAATGATCCGTTCCGGTCATTCTCAAGTGAACCTCAGTCCACATGCTGGAGCTGCTCCCTGCGACCTGGAGACTCGTGGCAGAAAGGTTGAGAATGAAGCAGCGGCTCTTGTTCTGACAGTAAAGTCTAAAATCGTTATGCGAGGTTTATATAATGTACAAGTTTGTGCAGAACTCACTCTCAGTACGTTTAAATACGTGTTAGATTGTCTGACAAACTGGGGCGTTGTTGCTGTTGTTCTCATTTGTGTGATTCGTCCTGTTTGCATCACCCAAAGCATGATGGGAATTGTGGTACAAAAACGCTTAGACGTCCCAATGGAAGACAGAGAGTAATACAGGCTTAACCTTTGTCTTTTTGGACGTTACGTCACCTGTACATTTTATTTGAGGAGCTGAAATTATTAGTTGATTAACAGAAAATTAATCGGCAATAATTTTGATGATCAATTAAAATGAACTTTCTTTAAAGTGATTATTTGCTGCTTTTCTGATTATAAATTGAATATTTTGGGGGTTTGGACTGATTTAAATCTGTCAGAACTAAACTGTGATATTTTATTGACTGAATGATCGATTTGAGGAAACAATCAGATTAATTGATAGTTATAACAAATTATAATTATAAATTACTGAGGCTCAGAATGTCACATGCTTTTTATATCCCCTGAAAACACTCCACAGACGTTCATGTGTT
>NW_019434992.1:0-1329 GCF_002814215.2 Seriola lalandi dorsalis
TATACACATACATATAGAGCCACTAGTAACCAATATTAACCATTTCTAGCATTTTAAGTTCTTAGTTGCTATACATTTTTTTGCCATTTTGCTGATATAGTGTCTGACTCTGTTTGAACAGCATGATTCAACATGTCAGGAAATACACTCATTTACTTCCCAGCAGGCACTTGACGTCAGTGTCACGTCAGAAAAACGCTGAACATTAAATTTTGGTTGGAAATGAAAATGAGGTTGGCCTTCCCTCATTGACACTGTGATGTTTAGCAAGATGTTCGGTTCTGCTCACAACTAGTATGCCAGTGTTTTAAATGTTAAGGTGGCGTTAGCGTGAGATGTTTGGAAGATGCTGGATTTTGGTTACTTAACAGCACAATTAAGAGCCAACCAAAGTACCAATATCAGCTGTTCTGTCAATAATTTGCATAAAATTGTTGTCCTGACGTTTCTTGCTGAGACTGAGATGAGAGCTGAAATCGTGACATGCTTAGCCTAGCTTAGCATAAAGACTGGAAATGGGGAAAATGAATACCCTGACTTTGCCCTGATTGAAAAGCAAAAACAAAAGAAACAAACAAAAAACTACCAACACCTCTAAATCCCACTAATTAAACACAAGATCTGATCCGTCTCATTAGTTTAATCTGGACATGAACAGAAATATATGTTTGTGATTGTAGGGGAAGTTACTTGATGTGTTGGATTCTCTATGATTTCTTAATGAAACAATTTATCCATCCTCTCAGAGCCTCTGCAAATTTCCAAAATCATCTTTTTGTTCATAACAAAAGAGTTACAAAGTGTTAACAACTCAACTTCGGAGGTGTCGGTAGTTGTATTTGGTTACTTTGAAATAACCTGAGCCAGCTGTTTCCTCCAACACACAACACAAAGGCATGACAATGGAGCTGATTTTCACTGCTCACTCTTGCAAAGAAGGCAAATGAGTGTATTTTCCCCAAAATAAATCATCCTTATAGCACTTTTTTAATTATTAAGTGAAACTTGAGAAAGACTTAACTTTCAGTTCATCTACTATGACTACATCATTGGTGGTAATTTCATGTTGTGATTTAGTATCTGGTCTCGTGACCTTTGTCCCCTCTAAATCTTCTGAAGGTGGGGGGGGAAATGAATTGTTATGAAACGAGCGAAATGTCTTTTCATTGAAAACAAAGAGCTGCTGAGATTAATGCCATAGCTGGAGGAAATATGAGTAGAAAACATAAGGTAGTTTGATACTGAAGCAGTGCAGTGGAAAATGTAATTTACCTGTCATTTTCTGCTCTGTCCTTTTGTTATGTAATGACAAATTCCTCAGACTTGACC
>NW_019434993.1:0-1117 GCF_002814215.2 Seriola lalandi dorsalis
TGTGTGTGTGTGTGTGTGGGTGGGTGAGGGGAGGGCGGCGGACTCTGTGACCCCGTCTAGTGTCGTCATACTGACGTCAGAGTCATAAGACTGGTAACGGGAAGGAAACACGTGATGTGCAGCAGGCGCACTGCAGGGATGGGGGCAGTGTTGTGCCAAAATGGGGAAGCATTTGTCTTGTGCACACATTTAGTTTTTAATTTGTGAATCAACAAATACTTTTGATTGCTTTAAATTAATTATAATATATTTCTACATTATCAGTGTTCATATTTTCACCACTAATGTCTCATTTTCCCCCCCCTCCTGTCCTCAGGTCCTTTGTGGAATCCCTCAACACTGCTGCATTCGACAGCATAAAAGAACTCGACGCTCTCCTAGCATCGTCACGTACTCCGTTTGTGACCAACAACAGTCATTATGACCATGATGATGACAAACTCACAGTTTGGCCTGGAAGACATGGAGGCCCTTCTCTGGGGGCCTTCCTCTCCCATGGCTGACCCCATGGGCTCCCTACAGTTTCACCCTGACCAAGAAGAACATCAGGAAGGAGGAGGAACCTCGCGGGAGGGGGACACTTCGCCTGCGTCACCCCTCACCTCCTCGTCGCTGTCTTCTTCCTCTTCTCCTCCTCCCTTCTACTCTCCTCCTCCCTCGCCACCGGCCGTCCTCCTCCATGGGGACAAAGCCCGGAATGAGTCTGACCTGCTCTCCCTCCCCTGGTTGGGCCACCCCGATGAACTGAGATGTAGCCAGACACTCTCAGGTGACAGGAAAGGTAACCAAACATTGAAGTTAACACTCAAACATACTTGAGATACTTCCAGAGCGCCGTCTCGTAACCAGTAATGGTGTAACTGAATAATAAAGTGCCTCGTTTTCCTTCCGCAGAGGAAGCTTTGGGTGACCTGGACTGGATGGCTGAGAGGATGGATCTGAGCGAGTTTGACCTGGAGTCTCTGATTGGCTCATGCAGTCCTCCTGAAGAGTCCCCCAGCTCTACAGAAGATCTCCTGGCCTCATTAGATTGCCCCATGGAGCTCGACTCCCTCCCGTTGCCCACACTCTCCACTCCTGCACTCTCGAGTCTTCCCTTTGCCTCCCTTCAGAGCAC
>NW_019434994.1:0-1233 GCF_002814215.2 Seriola lalandi dorsalis
TTTGTTTGTTTGTTTGTTGTATTTGCTGTTTTCATATTGAGTATTCAGTAAAAGTACCAACACAACAATGTAAGTAAAAGTACACACGTACTCTCAGCTTCATCTGCAGTAAAATGTCTCCTGTTAATACTGAGTCACCATCTCTTTGCAGTATTTTACATACTTAATTCTGGTCTCAGTAATTTCCTCAAACAGCTGATCACTGTCGTTTCTACCAAACAAACAGGAGGATATAATGTATTTGTTGGGGACTATTTTCAGCGCTGGATTAATCTGCATGTGGTGCTGTAGGGAGTATGTAGCAGGACGGTGTGAACATGTGAGTCACAATGAACTACGGTGTGTTCATGATGAACAGTTCAGAGGAATCACATATATGACAGCACTTTGATAAGAGGAAACATACAGAACATCACCAGATTTATTTCCTTTTAATTCACGCTGACAGATCACCACTGGATGTTTTTAGTCTCCCTCTCGTTCACTTGAGTCAGAGGTTTTCTTTTCTACCTCTGATGTCAATCATGAATGAAGCTCCATGAATCTGTTTGGAAACTGGAGAGAAAAAAGCTTCTACCTGCAGATCTCCATAAGTTTCCTTCAGTATCACAGTAAAACAGAACATCATGATACACTGCACAGCTGTGATCAGCTGATTCAGCTGTGATCAGCTGTGATCAGCTGATCAGCTGATTCAGCTGTGATCAGCTGCTGTAATGAGACAGTCTGACTACATGGAGACTAATACAGGCTAAAGAGACTGTAGGTCACAGCATCACTCAATGAATCACTGGGAACAAGACAGAACTTTGTTTTAAGAGAGGCCCAATAAAAACCCTGTTCCTGAGTTCGGGACAGGAGTGCTGAGTCTTTATTGACACCAGGGACGACCGGACCACCAGAAGCGGCTCAGGTCCAGATCTTTGGGAGGGTTTCATCACTTCTATACAACACACATGGAAACACCCTCCACTCACAGTTTCTCAACGAGCTTCTGGAACAAAGACACCAGTCTCTGTCTGGTCTCCAGCTGGTCTGGGTCCAGATCTGAGGCCATCAGACTCTGGTAGAACCTGGTCTGAAGTACCACCTCCTTCTCCGTCATCATCTCGGCATGATGTGTGTCCACAGCCTCCCCCTCCCTCTCTCTCCTGAACAGAGCTCTGTCTCTCTCTAAGTCCTCTCTGGCTCTTTCTAGAAAAGCCCGGTCTCTGTCCAGAAAAGCTCGGTCTC
>NW_019434995.1:0-1230 GCF_002814215.2 Seriola lalandi dorsalis
GATACCTTCACTAGCTGTGCTCTGATGATCTGAAGCTAATATACCAGGGGTTTATATTTAAGACTAATTAATATCTGTGCATTTCAATTTATGTCTTATCAATGTACTGTATGTCTATGTCTTCCATGTCATTATTATACACTTCATTTAATCAGGTAATTCCAAAAAATATGAACTGAGATAAGACACAACAAAACAAAACACGCCCAGACCAACCCGTCTGCTAGAGTCTAAGTTTCTACACAACTAATCTGCAACAGCAGTTCGGTTTTGAGGGAAACATAATGAGGAAGTTGTGTATTTGTCAAGAGGCAAAAGTTTAATAAAGAAAAAGTTCACTTTCAGTTTATTTACATTTAACAAAGCTCAAACACAGAGCTGCTGCAGCCTAAACCACAGACAGGATGTGAACCTGGTCTGTGCGTCCGCCGTCCATCCCCACCCACCTTCTGCTATTAATAAATGGAGCTTTACTCATTCATTAAAAACAAAAACGTTCTCTGAATGTAGGTCAAAATTAAGGTCAAAATTAAACCTTTAAATTAATCTAATTTCAATTATTTCACTCATTTGTGATAATATTAATATAATAATAATAATAATTATATTACCATTCTCCTTTTCCTGCGAATTAAGAACAACCAACTTTGTCATATGTGATATAAACTGATGAATATGATATTCATGAACTCAATGAAGCATGTGTCTTTGTGTGTTATGAAAGACGCTATATAAATAAAATGTATTATTATTTATTATTAGCAAAGCTTCAGACTATAAAGAAAAGCTCCTGTTTTGTCCATCCCTGATTTAAATTTGCAAGCAGCTGCATCAGATCTGTCAGGTCTCTGCTGCCCTCTGCTGGAGGATATTTGTAACTGCAACAGGTGAGTCAAAGTCTAATTTAGTCAGGTCTGAATGAGGCAAGGATATTCATCAGGAATTATTTTTTCTAAATGAATGAATTGCTACAAATACACAGTAAATATAATAAAAAAAAAGTCGAATCTGATCCATTGAATGTTTCTCATGGATCTCATTGTGTAATATCATCATGCTAAACAATTTGAAGTTCCTAATAAGGATTAAGTGATTCTGAGACGATGTGATGCAACTGTCGAGTTGTACCACTAGAGGTCGCCACTGGATCACTGAAGTAAAAGCTCCACATAATGTGAGAGAGATGACAGAGAGAAATAATGGAGACAAAGTATCATAGACAGAGATATA
>NW_019434996.1:0-983 GCF_002814215.2 Seriola lalandi dorsalis
GTCCAAACTTAGCAGCGACTGTAACTTAGATTTTTTTTACCAGCTGCATCTTACAGTAATATCAGACTGTTAGTTGAACTGCATTTGCGTAGTGCTTTTCTAGACATAAACCACTCAAAGCACACATTTACCCAATCACACACACATTCATGCAGCTCTTGCTATACACACAGCACATCTCTATCACACACACTCACGCAATGTGGAGTTCAGTATTGTGCCCAAGGACACTTGGACATTCGGACCAGAGGAGCCAGGGATCGGACCAGCGACCTTCTGATTAGTGGACGACAGCCTGCTGATCACCAAATTACCAGCATGTGTTGATTTATTTATTTATTTTTATCTAAACACTAGGTTTGTAGTGACTGCATGCGCTTAGTCTTATTATTTAATATGGGGCAATCCACAAACACATTTCAGCTATAAGCCATTATCAACGTAAAATCAAAACATACATTATCTCGAAGCACTTTAAGCTAAGGTCAAGACCTATCAATATTGTAGAGAAACAACAGTACCCACAATGAGCAGCAGTTGGTGGCAGTGGAGAGAAAAACTCCCTTTTCAACAGGAAAATCTCTGATGACCAAATTACCAGCTAATGTTAAGGACTTGTTTATTTTTATTTAAATAAAAGATTTGTTGAGGTGAAAGTTAGCAGTTTATGTTATTGACATTATTTCATAGTTAGCTTGTTAATAAATGTCTCAGAATAGAAACCACTAACTCTCTTCTCTCCCATGATCGCAGATTATATTTTTACACTGGTTTGAGATCAAAGATAAAATCTTGCCCACTAATCTTGCCACCATTAAGTTTGTCAACGGCTTTGTGGGAAAATGAAAATCAGTAGACTTTTTGAATTTACTGTATAATAATGCCTTGTGTTTTCACCATATCTTTTTAAAATCTTAATCTGCAAAGTAATTAAAGCTGTCAGATAAATGAAGTGGAGTAAAATATATATTATTGTATATAAA
>NW_019434997.1:0-891 GCF_002814215.2 Seriola lalandi dorsalis
ACCTGATTGTGGCACAAGAAGAAATACCAGAGATCACCAATCACCAACGTTATTCCAACTCATCTATATGAATGTCTGAGACAAATATCATGGTAATCCAACTGATAGCTATTGAGATATTTCACATCAAACCACAAATAAAAACCTCTTGGTGGAACTAGAGGAAAAGTGAGTAGGATACAGAACGGCATGAAAATCCATCTAACAAAAGGTAGAGATTTTTCAGTGTGGACCAGATTGACCAAATCTAACACACTATCATTCAGAAGTAATAGGATATCATACAGTTAACACAAAATGTGTGTAACATATGACCTGGCTGCCAATTATGACAAGAAACTGAACAGGACTGTTTGCACTGCTGGATTTTGCTTCAGACAGAATCGTAATTTGTATGCTTCAAATAACATAATGAACCTGCCCAGTGCTGTCAGATATTAGAGGTGTTTTGTTGGATGATGGATCTGATGAGTTCAGGTGCAGGCTCAGACAGGGTGTTTGTCTTGTTTCAGTTAGACGTACAATGGAAAACACAGGTTAGTGCACTGTCAGGTGCAGCGATTACAACAGTACCACATGAGTCAATGTTGATGTTGAACGGGGATGATTCTCAGGATACGATAATCACTGATAATCATGACATAGATATGAAAGTAATAAAACATGTAATTGATGGTATTTCCAAACCACTCACACACATTTTTAATTTGTCACTGCAATATGGTCAATTTCCTAATAATATGAAAACTGCTAAGGTTATTCCCCTGTTTAAAACTGGAGACAAACACCAATTCACAAATTACAGACCTGTTTCCCTTCTCCCACAATTCTCTAAAATTCTGGAAAAACTTTTCAACTGCAGATTAGATAATTTCATAGAGAAGCATAACT
>NW_019434998.1:0-1297 GCF_002814215.2 Seriola lalandi dorsalis
GCTGAGGCTTGTGTGTCTGTTTGTGTGTATACAGCATATTAATGTGCTTGCACCTACAGCGTTTGCATGGATATAGTTTGTAAACACTGTGTATTTCACAGATTAGAATAATTAATAACTGGCAGGAGTCTCACATGTAAACAGCTGTGATAACACTGTAGTGTAAGAAAATGATTTTTAGTCTTTGCTTTGCCAGGAAATAAGAAACAGCATCTTGTTGAATGTGCTGCATGTTGAGAGAGTTATTGTTAGTTATTTGTTTGCACTAGTTACGTCATCTCATTGTAATATCACAGGTTGTTGTCTTTGCTCTGATGTTGTACTTCATGTTTTTACAGTTTACTTCATGTGCCTTTAAAGCCTGTAAATTGCCTCCTGGGGACTAATAAAGTTAATTGAATTGATTTGAATCTAATTGAATTGAAAACAGTCAATATACCTTTACACTTTAAAACAGATGTGTCTCCATTCAGAGGCTGCATTTGAAGACCGATTGCGTCACAGCAACACAACTTCCAACGTCCCGTCTCCAAGGCAACAGGTGGATCCTTCGTGGCCCAACCTATCCCAAGATTCATTGCGCACAGGTAAAGAAGGAAAACACCTACGACAGAGAACCTGAGGATTACACTGAATGAGGACGCTGCTAACGTGTAGCATGTGCTGGAAGCAGGTGTTTTAACTCAGAACAAACTTTGTCCAAAAACTAAACAAAGTTTCATCAGTGAAACACAAACATTAAATCTCCACAGGAAGCACAACCAACAGTAAATCACAGTTTAACGAATGTCGTATTAGCAACACATAAGCTAAGTTTTACACTGAATAAAAGCTAACATTAGCTTTCTGATGTAGCACCTGTTCAGGTAAAAGATAGTAACTTGGTAATTTCAGTTTAATATTGTAAATACTAAATTACATTAAACAACAATAAGATATCAACATATCTCAAATTATTAAAGCTCACGCCAGTAAAGTTTGAAAAACCTCTGTCAGGTGGAAATAATCAGATATTTCTCACTCTAACCTGCGTCAGCACGAAACACAGATTTCTCTCTTTATCTATTAGTCAGAGCTAATGATGTTTCCTAGCAACAAATTTACATCCGAACGTAACTAGCTAAGACGTCTCTGTGGTTTTGACGGTGCAGACAGGTTTAATTGTTCTATGGGGAGAATAAATGTGGCACCGAGAGTTCGACCAGTCAAATGAAAAGCTGAAAGGTAAACGACTTGCACGACACGGTGAACAGGAAGTGTGTGTGTGTGTGTGTGTGTGTGTGTGTGTGTGTGTGTG
>NW_019434999.1:0-1240 GCF_002814215.2 Seriola lalandi dorsalis
ACAAAGGAGAAAATTGGGTTTTTACCCTGACGGAGTTTCTGCCTTTGATGTAAACTTTGATCCTTGTGACTCTGGAGATCATTTACATGCACAAGAACCTATATAACACACTATAGGTAAGGAAAAAAGGTCTCCTTTAAGTAGAAAGAAACAGTGTAAACATGGGTTGCAACTTACAAACATATCTTATTCTCTCAATGTAATGCAATGTACTGGTTAAATCACATAGCCACCTATCCCATGTGGGAACTGTTATTTGTTTCCAGGACATTCTAGGATAAGTTTTTTTTGCTGTGATGATCGAGCATGAGAGGAACTGTTGTTGGGCTGCAGTTAGCCTTCTTGATGTTTCAGGCACACCAACAACAGCAAGCAAAGGGTTTAGCAGAGCGCTAACAATTTTTGTGATATTTTTGAAGATGCACCAATAAGGTGCAACTTTGGGGCGTCTACACCTGCTTTATAATCAAAAAAGACATGGACATCTACCTTATACTACATAGGACCTTTAACCTTTAATAATTGATTTGTGATGTCATATTCTTTCTTTCAGATAGATATTCACTAACTGCTGGAATGAGGATGGGAAGTTGGTTGTGGGCTGCGATGACTGTGGAGTTTGAGCCTGTAATTGTCACAGATCAAGGCTGAACCCAAATGCAGACACGAGAGGAGCTGGTTAGTACAAAAACAAGTATTTTATTTTAACAAGAAAGGTAAGGGGATGGTGGCTGGTGGATTCCAGGAGGGAAGTGAGCTCACTGGCGGGATTGGATGGCAAACAAGGGCTGGCTGAAGAGGGCAGAATACGTGGATCAAACAAACCGAGTGAAGCACAACGACCCGGCAGGGACTGGAAGTCAGGGTTGGCTTTACATAATGCAGAGCTGAGAGGTGGATGGAGGCCAGGTGCGCTGATTACAGATGAGGGTCAGGTGTGAGAGCCAGGCCAGGAACCAGGAAGACAGACAACACCATGCACACCACATCCACACTAAAGGTTGGAAATAAAGAAAAGAACAACCACTCCAAACAATCAGGTGTCACTGGGGAGAGGTCGTGACAGTAATGTTGGACTCACAGTGCACACGTAACCATTACAGACAAAACACTAATATGGCTGCATTACACTTTACAGGTGTTAGCATTGCTGTATGTATGATCAAAGACTTGAATAAGGTCACTGACACCTTGATCTCCAATGTGTAGTTCTGTATAATTTTAAAGCCCCATGGTGCAG
>NW_019435000.1:0-1115 GCF_002814215.2 Seriola lalandi dorsalis
TGGTTTTATGTAGATGGTTAGCTGTAATGTTGATAGTGTTATTGATGGTTTACTCTTCAAGTCTTTCCACTCGGTCACTCTGATGGTTGAAAAATGCACATTAAAAATGTAGTAGCATCCATGACCATATTAATACATCATGTCAGAACACTTCCTGTGGTCATGTTTCGTTAACCAGAGGCTCTACAGTCTGATCAGACAGAGGGCGTCTACAAGTCTTCTCCTCTCAAACCCAACGAGGCAGTACGTTATGATCTGGTGCTATAATAAAATTTAATTAAAAGCAGCGTGTGACATAAAAACATCACGACCTGTCAGTATCTTTACCTTAAAAAGTGCATTGACTTTGGACATGTAGACAGAGACTGGGGTTCTATCAATAATATAAATTATTGACTATTGTTAACAGAACCCCAGTTTCTGTAATAATAATAATCAGGAAGACAAATACATATAAAATGCCAAATTTATATAATAATGTATATGAAATGAACATAAAGATGAATCTAAAATGTAAAATGAGGAGATCAAATGTGTAAAAACACCTAAGAGAAGACGGGATAGAGGAAAATTAACAATATTAAATAGAGATAAAAACTTATACCAAGGTTCTTCTTGCTCATAAAGAAAAAAGTTTGGAAACACTCAATATTATGTGACATTTATTCAAAATAGTTAAACACAGTTCAACAAACAAACCCACAGAAATGAAAATGAGACTTGAGATGAGAGAGTTCGAGTCTTGCTGAACATTTCTCTCTGTTGGTGATTAATCAGTCTGATGTTGACTGACTCACGCCGCAGAGCCCAGCCCAGACTTCTTTATGTCCATATCAGCTCCATCACCCTCATATCAAACACAGCTCGTACATTCCTCAGCTGCTCCACCTCCCTCCACACCTCCTCCTCCTCCTCCTCCCTCTCTGTCTGTGTGAAGCTCTTTGTGACTGAACGCTTTTGTTGAAGGAAAATTAAGCCTGGATTTTGGTTGAAAAAGAGGAATTAAACCTGCGACAAAGAAGATCCACTTTCCCTCTGGAAAATGTCCTGCTGCAAACACAATACAGAACAAACTGGGAGGGTGAAGCTGCTGCCAAACTGAACACTGAGGACAG
>NW_019435003.1:0-964 GCF_002814215.2 Seriola lalandi dorsalis
CCCATGTAGTTGGGGCGGTCGTAGACCATGAAGCAGCCGCTCTCCACCTTGCAGGAGTGACACCTGCTCAGGTGGGAGGACATGTCGGCGCAGTCGCTGCTGGTCTCATAGGAGCGACCCTGGAAGTTCTTGTCCTCGTAGAAGATGATCTGAAAAAACGAGGGATGTGTTAAATACTTGTCATGAAAGAATCTCAGTGTGGTAATAGTCAGAAAAACATTTTAACTCAAGGACGTACGTTGAATGTAAAATCTCTGTAGGAAACTTACCTTGCCGTGCATGGTGGCTGATACAATGAGTGATGCTATAGCAATCCTATCCAGGATTTTAAGCCTTTTTTATACCTAACGCAGCATGCAAACAATCGATGACACTATTGTATGGAAGCCATGAGTCAGCAGCATGTCCCTCTGTTTGTGAATGCTGATGGGAACGGGTTATTATGCATCCTCTCACAGGCTTTATCATTCTAGATCAAATGGCCTCTCTGTCTGTGCTGTAACTTTTCTGATTAGTTTGAATATTATCAAGATGTTTCCTGGCATAGAGCTTACATACTTTTTTTTTTAAAGCGATAAATACATTTATGAATTATCTCTAATTGATAGTGTGAATCTTTTTTTTTGTTGTTACAAATACTGACTGAACTAATTTAATACAAAAGTGTATGAGTTCTGTGAAGGCTGCAGCAAATAACCTGTTTAATTTATGGGAAACTTTTCTAGTTGTTTTACTATATATTATCTGCTTTGTTATATTCACACTTCTTTGCATACACACACACACACACACACACACACAACATCTACATGATGTTATCAGCTGTTTGCAGAGTAACAATAGTTGACCTTACTTTGCACAATGCGTGTTTGAATTTCCTTACAGTTGGCAACGTAATCCAATATAGATTTACACTGTGGAATAATTTGACTGTAGTTTGGGCTATAATGATCTACAGTTATAT
>NW_019435004.1:0-884 GCF_002814215.2 Seriola lalandi dorsalis
GCTGTAGACTGAGGAATTCACTTGTTTATTTTGGAACAAGAACAAGAAAATGTGGTTTAAAAAAAAAAAAGAACAATAAAATCTTTTTATTGTAAAGGCGAAGGATCAGCAGCTGGTGTGAGTTTGTTTCCTTCACTTTCTGTTATCAGAGGATAAATAACGTCCAGCGGTGGAGGAGATGTGTTCAGATCCACAGCTCAAGTAAAAGTATAAACACATGAGTGTGGAAAAACAAGGCTGGGTCTAAACTTTGCTTTAATACAGTCATAGTGAGAGAGAGACAGGCAAATTGGAGAGAAAGACTGACATGCAGCAAAGGTTGGACTCGGACCTGTGCAGCCAGAGTAAAGATAAAAATATAATTAAAACATCATAGTATAGTAAAGTAAAAAACATCATACTATAATAAGGCAAGAAGAGTCAAAAAAACGAAATAATATAGTAAGGCAAAAAATGTCATTGTATAGTGAGGTAAAAAACAATGGTAAAATATTAAAAGTAAAGAAAAAAGATCTTAATATAGATAAGCAAAAAATATAGTATAGTAAGACATTGAAATTCATAAAAACATAGTAAAGTAAGGCGTAGAAAGTCATTGTATAGTAAGGCAAATTAAAGTAAGGCATGAAAAGTCATAAAAACGACATATTATAGTAAAGCAATAAAAAGTCATAGTATAGCAAGGCATAAAAAGTCAAAAAAACGTCATAGTATAGCAAGGCATAAAAAGTCATAAAAACATCAAAGTATACTAAGGCAAAAAAACTCATAAAAACATCATATTATAACAAGGTATAAAAACTCATAAAAACGTCATAGTATAACAAGGCATAAAAAGTCATAAAAACGTCATAGTATAGTAGGGCATAAAAAGTCAAAAAAAC
>NW_019435005.1:0-1202 GCF_002814215.2 Seriola lalandi dorsalis
TGTGTGTGTGGTGTATGGTGACAAAATATGTTTTTTATAAATTAGTGTATAGTTTTTACAGGAGTGTTTCATTTTGCAAAGATCTGAGGTGTTCTGCTAATCGGGTGTGTGGTTGTGCTAAATGTGTGCTGTGTAACAAGTGCTGTGTCAGAGATCAGTCAGGCAGATAGGCCTACATTATGCTTGCGGTAAAAATGAGCCTTAAACGCTCCATATCTGTTAAATATCTACTTGCAACCAGCTCCAGCGCACGTAAATACACAGCATGGTTCATTTCAATGAAGTTTGAAATGAAGCACATAACCCCTCAATGTCTTAACCGACTTGCCACAAAAATTACAACAAATAATATGACAATAAGACATTATCTATAGTTTGTTATTGTATAAATTATCAGATTAGATCCATACTTACTAGGACCTTACATAAAATAAAGCAATTTATATTATCTAAACATATATGTTTTTCCTTGAAATCAACTTTATATAACAAACATTCCATAAGTTTAACATGTTCTTTCTGTAGAAATGAACGTATGATTTTGTTTAATGGTTAACGGACTTATACTGTAAATTTAAATGTACACATCAGCAAAATCTGTAATTTAGACAGAATAATAACATTAATTTTAATGTATTTGCATGCTTGTGACGTTACGGTATTTTCTCATGAGTTTTACAATTTTCAAAAATTTTCACAGTAAAAAAAGTAAAATCCTGTGTTTTCTATATATTATGACTGTAAAAATTAAAGATATGTACTGTTTCTTGATTTACAGTAATTCACTGTATTTACTACAGTGATAAACTATTTTGGATTTTATGGTCTTTTACTGTTGCTATTTGTCAGTTTTTTACTGTAATTTCTACAGCCATTTTTTACAGTGTATAAGTGGTGACATTTGGCGTTAGACTTCTTATTTATAACAATGGATTCAGTTGCTTTTTATTGTTATGTCTAGAGGCACTGGTGTATTCTCAATTGTACATGTTTGAAATCCATTGCCAGTGTCGCTATTATTTCATATTGTTATGCTTACTAATGACGCCATTTTGCAATTATTGGCCTGTTGGTTCTGTAGCAAATTGTTAACTGTCTGTTATTGTATTACAGTATAAAAGATGAAGTTTCAGGATTATATGTTGAACTAGAAAATTCCTGGAGAAATTTTGAATGTGCCTGTTGCTTGGTGTGCGTACTTC
>NW_019435006.1:0-970 GCF_002814215.2 Seriola lalandi dorsalis
AGAGAGAGAGAGAGAGAGAAAGCGACTCACCCCGAATAAAACCTCCTCAACCCTCCCGACACCTTCAGTTCCCACCAAAACCAGCACTGACTCCCCACTGACAACTGCTTTCCTTTTCTTTTTTTTATTACACAAGCTCAAACCAACAGACGCACAAATGACAAGGAAGCAAGTTTCACAATCTGCTGAAGAGAAGACTCTAACAACCAACATGAGAAAGTCTGAAAGCTGATCTTCAACATACTCCCAATCATTACATCATTAGTTCAGTTTAAATTAGTGAAACTTTTCCTTTATTTGTAGGAGGAACAACCTCATCTCAGTCCTGTGACCCTCATGGCTTCACATGCTAATTAAATGAGAAATATATTAAGTAAGTGGTGAATATTATGCATTATGCAAAGCAGGCTAATGAAAACCAACCAGCAGCCTATTGTAATCCATCACAGTGCACGTCCAGCCAGATTAAATTTATGTCAAAGTTATCCTACATTACTGTTGCATTGACAACATAACACAAAGATCAACTGCACAGAATACGTGTAATTGTGTAGTTACAGTTCAATCATTGAACCCATAACTTGTTAAAGACTTGATGAGCTTTGAAACAACCTGAGCTAATGACATAAAACCAACCTTTTCGACTTTCATAAGTGCTGCTATAAAAAAAAGTTCTCTGAGGATAAAGTTCATTACTGCAGTGTATTAGGACCAATCTTATCTGTATTTATCTCACACTGTGACTCACTTAGACGACCAGCGTGTGGTTATCTGCAGGCAGTTGTGTTAACCTGTAATTGGGACGCTCATAAATGATTCTTCCCCACTGATGGCTTCAATACTCAGCGGTCTGCATTGTTTTCAAAACCATTCATTTACAGTTGGAGGTAGAGGGTGTAGCTACAAAGGGAGGGGGAAGCTTACACAAACACACACACACACACACACACACACACACACACACACACAC
>NW_019435007.1:0-1057 GCF_002814215.2 Seriola lalandi dorsalis
TTTTTTTTCTTCTTCCTTGTGGCTACAGTCTATCCTACTTCTTTTACCAGATTTGCTGCATCAAGGACATTAGTTTTGAAATGTGTTCCACTTCACTGTTTAAAAGGCAACACCAAATCACACCTCCCTTTCCCCTCCTGTCCCCCAAAATCCAATCAGGGCTGATGAATTTGAAATTGATGGCAAATCTTTATGAGTGCAGGCAAGTGACTCGCGTGATGAGAGCGACCGAAAAATGAGAAACGAGAGGAAGAAGAGTGGCGCAGGGAGAGATAGCGAGGTGGAGACAGCTCAACAGAGAGCGAGGGAGAGGAGGGGGTAGTGAGGATACACTGGTAGATTTATGACTTCGTGTTTAGAGCATACTGCTGAAACAGACTCATAAATGTTTTTGATGGTCTGCAAATAAATAACTCCCAGCATGGTCTGCTCAGCACACAATAAATAATCCCAAAAAGTTTAATCATTCTCAATCCCCTCGATTTATTTTGGGGATATTTATGGGAGCCTGCATATACTGTAAAATACATACAGGCCGAGGCAGAGGCATACACTATCTTTCCATCTTTACTCCATGTGTCAATTCTGTGGGATTTTTGTGAAGTTGTATATTAAAGTGAAATGGTTGTTCCATTTAAGATTATGAGAAACCAGCACTGGGAAAAAAAAAAAAAAAAAAAGGTTTTTGTTTCTGCATCTAAAATTCTATTGGCTCTCTCCTCTGCAGTAATTTCAGTGTATTCACTGAGAGCCGTGTTCACCCTTGAACCTCCTCCTCTCCCACAGCAAACAGCTTCCCACATGCACAGGTCAAGAGACTCACTGTAAAGGTGCCCTTTGTATAACTCAGTATTCATTATAACTCGTTGGGCTCAGAGAAACGAAAGCAAGTGTGTGTTTGTGCACTAATTCATCTCTTCTCTGTAGCTGCACGTAGCATGCATGTGTGAAATTGTAAAGTATGTGCTGCAGGTGCATGAGCGTGCTCTCATAAGATGCACTTCTGTGTAGGAAGACATTTGCAGTGATGCATGTGTTGGTGAGGTGCCCGTGATTG
>NW_019435008.1:0-1260 GCF_002814215.2 Seriola lalandi dorsalis
ATTCAAGGACCCAATATTGAGACGCTCATCAAGGTTGATTACAACACTAAGAATTTTTATAATGAGAACTAGCAGCTTAACAGAAGCTCACAGACAACAATTAAAAAGAGAGAGAGCAAAACACGGTCGTGCTGTGCTACAATGATGGCAGACTACATGGTCTCTTGTGCAGTATTTTGTGTAAGCTACCAGCCAGCTTTCCTGACTGTTCCAATATCTGCTAACATGCTATCTGCTCCTAAATCAGCTAGCTCCAGTCCAGCTCGCCACCAGCCTGAAGAGCTTCCTGTTTGATCCAGATCCTGAAGACCCTGAGCGGTCTCCTTTCCCGGGACTTGCATCGATTTTCCAGGAAGGTATCTGGGGGTCAGAGCACCTAGAAGGAAGGGTCAGTCACGGAGATGTTGATCCTCCGAGCTGCCCAGCGTCACAGAGCCTCCACTGCCCAGCACCATGCCCGACACCCAGCTGGACCATGAGCTGGACCCTGTGTTGTCTGTTCCCGCCGTCATCCTGCCAATGTCCCACTTGTTCCTGTATCGGAGGTCATGGCCGATGGCTCATCTCTTCCTGAGTTGGTGCTCTCAGCCAACATAACAGCTGTTCTCCAATCAGCAGTCCGGCCGTCTTCTACTCCTGATGTCCTGTCGGCCGTTCGGCCAACACCAGCTCCAAATCTCCAAATCAAAGTTCTTTCTGAAACACTGCTTGACCTCCCAGATCATCAGTCGGCCATCTTTTCTGTTCAGCCTTTGAGAGAACCTGTGTTTATCGTTGGCCTCCTGTTCAGCCTCAGGAAGGATCCCATCAAAGTTTACCTCCATGAAGACGGGAGAGAGAGGATCACCAGCGCCCTCCTGAGCCTGTTTACCCGGCCTCCAGGCTGGCATCAAGCCAGGCTTCCTGCTGTTTTCCGCTGGGATGCCTTCCTGTCCACTGGTTCCTGGATCCACCCGGTATCCTACTGTCTTCTCCTCACTGCTGTAGGTTCCTGTGGTGCTCCAGAGTGATTTTTGTTGCTGTTCCAACAAGTTTTGCTCATGTTCCTGCTACCAGCGTGTGTTTTTTCATACATGTGTTCCTGCCAGTCAACAGTCATCTCATCTACTTATAAGCCTGCTTTTGTTCTCAAAGTATCTTCACTATATCTGCCAGTCTTGGGGTCTGCATGTGAGTCCAAACTGCCTGAGCCATTACACCTGAAGCAAGTCCAGATGCCTCGTAAAGCACCAGAAATACCATGACCTGGACGACTAAGAT
>NW_019435009.1:0-1132 GCF_002814215.2 Seriola lalandi dorsalis
CAAGAGGGACAGGGAGTCCTGCAACAGATGGTGTGGCCCCCACAGAGTCCTGATCTCAACATCACAGAGTCAGTGTGGGATCACGTGAGGAGACAGAAGAGACTGAGACAGACTAAACCCACAGAGGAACTGTGGCAGCTTCTGCAGGACGCTGGAACAAGACGCTTGTTGTAAAGGCAAAGCCAGTATTTTTCATGCTGTATGGAAAAGATCCGCTGCCAGGAATCACAAAGAAAATATGATAAACTAAATCTGTTTATACAAGATCTGTTTTTGAGTTGAGACTTACAGAGAAACACAGGTATGGTCCTTTAAATACTGAACCGATTTTTAATCCCCAATCAAACTTTAACGAGGGCGAATGTCTCTGAGATGCTACGTTCAAAGCTGCAGCAGAAAACCGCCTCTTCTTACATAAACACATTTTGGATCCCTTAAATCACAATGAACCATTCTGCGTCCCTCCCTCACCATGACTTTGAAGGGACTGCGTGGGATGTTCTCTCCTCCGAAGCGCACGTAGATGACGTAGTTCCCGGGCGCCGGGGCGGTGTAGAAGATGTCGAAGGTGCCGTCCTCGTTCTCCAGCACCTCGGCCTCCACCTCGCTGCCGTCCGGCTGAACGATCACACAGCTCACCTTCCCCTTCCCAGCACCCTTAGCGTTCACCACCAGGCCCAGCTCCTCGCCTATGGCCACCGTGGGACCCACACCGGGACCTGACAAGAACATTTCATTAGGCTTTTTGCTCCACAACGTTTTAGATTTTTATAAACATTCATCATTTTATTATTATTATTATTAATTTCTGTTTTCAGTGAGACGTGTCATCAGTGGTCACGTACCGGTGACGGTGCACTTGCTGGCGTCTCCGGTTGCTGTGGCACGGACTCTGTAGGGTGAAGCTGGGATGTCGTCACCGCCATACTTTATGACGATGGTGTACCGGCCTGCACGGTCTGGGACGTAAGACACCTGGTATGTACCGTCACCGTTGTCATGGATACTGGGCTGTTTAGGTTTACCATCCTGGTCCTGAGGAGAGAGGAGGGAAGAGGAAAAAAGTTTTGCCTCATGTGTCTTCTTTCCTCCAGGTCTATATTTATGTGTGTGTGTGTGTGTGTGTGTGTGT
>NW_019435010.1:0-888 GCF_002814215.2 Seriola lalandi dorsalis
GGGGGTTAGCAAAAAGAGCAACAGACAGTAAGAGACACAGAGAAGAGCTGTGTTTACAGCTGGCCATACAGGGTTAACATTTTTTTTCTTGCCTGCATAGATGTTTCTGACTCTAAAAGTCTATAAAAGATTTACAACCCCTGTGCACACTATTAATAAAAACAAATCAATCTAGTCGCTGCTGGTGTGGTCTGAATTCTTTGGTTTTTTTTCAGTTTGATTCTTCCTCCTTGCGGGGCAGCGGCACCGCTGCGCCTTCAACTTTTAGTATGTTTACATAGGCCTTTGGTATGCTGGGGTTGTATCTCAGTATTGCCATAAATAAATCAGACACTTGACACTTTATCACTTCATTTCAGGCATGTGATTTATAGGAGAAAAAGATAAAAGACAAGAAGACAAAGAAAGATAGATAAAAAATGTGTAGGAAAGAAACTAAACATAATATATTGTTACATACATTTTTTAAAACAAAGAGGCAAGCAAATAAATATGGGATAGAGAAAAGATGATCCTAGTAGTTGACAGTAAGCTGATTGAACATAAATAGAGTCAGCAGCCACTGTGGCCACAAGTAACAGTACAGAATAATACGAGCGTAAAGCGCAGCTCTGACTTCATGTGATCCTGGACATAAAACAATGCATGTTGGTTAGAAAAAAGAACATCAGCATGTTATGTGACGATAAGAGTCAGGTTAAAGTGAAAGTTTGAGTTATTCGACGTGAGGTTGTAGGAGGTCCATACTCTGTATATTACCTGCAGGTCGGTGGCGGGTCGACAAAACATTTTAACCAACAGATGTCGCGTGTTAGCGTTCCAACCATTATATGTAGGTTTCCAACCAAGCCGACCCCCGGCAGGGGGTTGGCTTAGACCCAGCGGGCG
>NW_019435011.1:0-877 GCF_002814215.2 Seriola lalandi dorsalis
TTTACCTGTCTGTATGTTTGTTTACCTGTCCATCTGTATGTTTATTTACCTGTCTGTCTGTCTGTCTGTCTGTCTGTTTGTTTACCTGTCTGTCTGTTTACCTGTCTGTTTACCTGTTTGTCTGTCTGTCTGTTTACCTTTTTGTCTGTCAGTGTACCTGTCTGTTTGCTTACCTGTCTGTTTACCTGTTTGTCTGTCAGTGTACTTGTCTGTCTGTCTGTTCACCTGTCTGTCTGTTTACCTGTTTGTCTGTCTGTCTCTTTACCTGTTTGTCTGTCAGTGTACCTGTCTGCCTGTTTACCTGTCTGTTTACCTGTTTGTCTGTCAGTGTACCTGTCTGTCTGTCTGTTCACCTGTCTGTCTGTTTACCTGTCTGCCCTCAGTCCATACAGACAGGTGATCTCTGACTCTTTCTCTCTCAGGGGAATAAGGAGACCGGTCTGGAGAGAGTCATCGACAGTGTCGCTTCATTCAAGTCAGTCTGTTTTCTTCACACTTCCACCTTAAATACATTTCTACCTTTACAAACAACACCACCAGTCCACCTTAAAGTCTCAAGTTAGATAGTGTTTAATTTCAGGAAGAAATATAATATATATAATATTTACAGTATTTACAATACTGACTGTAATATTGCTAGTGCTGTCTGTAGTACTGACTATAGTATTGACTTTGGTAGTGTGGTACTGCCTGCAGTACTGACTGTAGTACTGTGTGTATTTGTACTGTGTTTACAGGAAACCTGGTGTGACGGGTCGAGGTCTGTATGAGCTGCGTCCTGAGTGGAACAAATACTTCAACCTGTACTTCCATCACTACAGCAGAGCCGACCAGTCGAAGGTACACACACTGATCAGGGTATCGATTGGGTTATTGA
>NW_019435012.1:0-1215 GCF_002814215.2 Seriola lalandi dorsalis
ACATCCATCCTGCTTTTTAATCCCCAGGCAAACATGCTTCAACAATGCCATCTAGTGACTATTTATGGGGTTGCATCTTGCTTCATTATCACACCTTCACCAACCTTGTTTATCCAAATACTAGACATACCAACCAATAACCTACCCACAGTTGATATGTGGTGAAAAAACACTGACTGAATGAAATAATATACTTCTTCAAATTCCTACTAAATGAGCACAGCCTGACACTGTCATTAATCAGGATACACAATATGACAGTACCACCTGATTTGTTGTTTAACTGAGTACACAAAACAATCAGGCTCAGGTGTTAAAGGAAAGAGGACGTGTGAAAAATCAGGGACATCAGGGGTGACCAATTGGGCGCAACACCTCTTATCACACATTTAATCTCAAACTGTATTACTGACGAGTTTCTCATACACTGTTGCCCATAAAGTTGGAATAATTTTGTTTTCAGACACAATCCTCTGTTTATTCCTATTTAAATGCATCAGTAATCACTTTGGAAGAGATGGATCATTAAAGTTTTGAGAAGATATACACTTTATCTGTCAAGAATAAATCACATTGTCACAATCATTTCATGGAAAGACGTAAAAAATATTTTATTCCAACTTTATGAGCAACAGTATCAAGATTTCATTATTTCTGTTTTATAAAAGATGTCAATTTCTTTTTACAAAACTCTGCGTACAATAAAATCTTTGCAAAACTGATCTGGCTTTTTGCCAAATTTGCATTCTGTGATATTTTGATCATGGTGAAAAAATGGTAGATTGCAAAAAAAATTGTAACATTAATGATAAGTTTGTGTGCATCAAGGACCAAGGCAGCATGACATATGAAGAGTAACCTATTTTCCACACTGAAATTGGTATGAATTTTGATATGAAAATTACCTCCAGGGTTTATTAACATCTGGATGGAGTATCCAGATATGCATGTCACACTACAACAATGCATATTTCATACGATGCAATACAAACTTTCAATAAGAATTGTTGGGTTTGTAACTATGGATGACTATAAATCCTTAAAATGTGTTAGTGACTGCTTGCCTCTGCACAAATATGCAAATGGTCCTGATATAGTGTTTTTATTTGCATCTGTATCTTTTTAAGGATTAATGATTCTTTCTATTTTTGTCATTTAAAATTACACACATATAGTAGACCTATTCCTCTCGACCAAACTGATCTGAAATTAAAA
>NW_019435013.1:0-949 GCF_002814215.2 Seriola lalandi dorsalis
CTGCACACACACATTCACAGAGACCTATTTTGTCATTCTCTCTTCAAGACTTTCTCAATACTCTTTAATCATAAAATACTGGAACCCGGCTTAATCCGGAGTAGACTCAAGCTGCTAACTCATTTTGTCTATTTATCACTGTATAATACATGGAGGAGACACTTTTCCAATTCCACAGCAAGAGTCGACATTAAAGTCATTCTCACTGAATCGTGGAAGTTTCAGGTGAATTGTTAAATGCAGTCTCAGGACTAGATGAGTGCTAAATGCCTTGAAAGAAATTGGAAAGAAATAAAATGGTATTTTAAGGATCCCCTTGGAGAAACTCTCTGCAGCTCGTGCTCTAAAAGAGATCAGAGGTGCCTGCAAGGTGCAAGAACAGTGCAGGTTAACATTCAAGGACACTGCGGAAGGGGGGGTGGATGCATGGCAATACCAGGGTGTTAACCTGAGCCCCGGCAGTTTGTTCAAACGCAAAGGCACCTTACTGCCAGCTATATTTAAATGAATTAAAGGGTGAGGCTGATTATTACAGTGTGACCATGGAATATTTGTCTCTTCATCATTAGAAATCGACAACCACTTCATGGTTAAGGTTAGAGGAAGATTGTAAAAATTATATATTTTTTTATTTTATATTACATATTTTTAAAAAATGATATGGTTAGTCTATGAGGGTTTGGCAACTAAAACACTAGGTTAATGTTAGAGACAGATCTGTCATGATCTGCCTCTTTAACTGACTGTTTGGACTTTGTGTTTAAGATTACCTGTTTTATTTTGAAGTTACTTCCTTGTGTGTCTGTAGGTTGCTTTACTTCCTGTCTACTTTTCCCTCTCTTTTTCTTGTCAGCCCCGCCCCTTTTGTGTTTCACCTGTGTCCAATTATCCCTTGCCTCCCTTGTGTATTTAAGCCTCTGTCTTCCCCTGCACTCTGTTTTGTTTCTGC
>NW_019435014.1:0-1000 GCF_002814215.2 Seriola lalandi dorsalis
CAATATTCTATATTTATAATAACTTTATTATCATAGAATGAGTTTTTGTCTTTGGTACAAATCTCAAGTTAAACCTCTGTCCTCAGTCTCCTGACAGTGAGCGATGGATCAAAGAAACTCCCTGCTGATCAGATCAGCGTTTCATCTTCTGGATCCAGTGGATCTGAGATGGAGGATCTCTCCTCCCCAAACTCGGCCTGCTCCATCAGACTGCAGGTAAACAGCTGTATGTGTGTGTGTGTGTGTGTGTGTGTGTGTTTGTGTGTGTGTGTTTCTGTATGTATCTGCCTCATTGTCTCATAACCTTGTTTTCTGTCCATCCTTTGTCCTTTATGGCACGAACAGTGGTGTCTTTTGTTGACAGCTTTGTCATGCTCTGCCTTCATCTAAAGGGTCTCTGTGTTCAGAACAACATCCACTATTTACACTTCACAAACAATCGTCCCGTTTTAAGTGTTCAAACAAACCCTTAAGCATCTCTAATGAGGAGTAAATGGCTTTTAGAACTGGGAATCTTACATAAGCTCCCTTCACAAAAGATCTTCTTTAAAGGGTTGTAGAAACTAGCGTGAGCCCTCAACAAGGAGAATTTCAATTGAGCAGGTCCCTGGTTGAACTGGAGTGACTATTGTTTTCTCCCAGTGGCACTCATCAGTACTCTTTCTCCCTCTCTTCTTCTCTGCAGTCCTTTCACAGCTCATGCAACAATGTGTCCGAGGCCTTCTCTTCCTCCTTGCCCTCCTCTTCCTCACCCTCTCCCTGCTCTTCCTCGGCTTCCTCTCCGGACTCCCCTACTCCCTCCAGCTCCCCAGCCTCGTCATGCAGCGGTGCTCGGCCGAAGCCTGCCCCGGTCTCGCACCACAAGCGCTCCGTGTCCATGACCTCCCTGCCCGTGTATAACCGTCAGGTGGCGGACTCCTGTATAGTCAGGGTGAGCGTGGACCTGACCCAGAACAACGGCAACATGTACAAAAGCATCATGGTGAGATTATCCTCCAGA
>NW_019435015.1:0-1168 GCF_002814215.2 Seriola lalandi dorsalis
TGGCTCAGACCTGAGCCAACGTCTCCTCAGTCAGTGCTGTCGACTTCAGGTTCAGTTAAAGGCTCTCGAACTCGACTCAGCAACCAGACGGAAACGACAGTCATGGTTACGTAACACGCAGCTCGTACGGCAGCACATTGTCAGCAACATGCACTCACAGTAGGTTTGCTGCAGCGGCTGTATTCACTTCTTCTCTCTGGGAACTTAAAGCACCTGCTGAGCTGTGATGATGTTAAATCCACAGCATGAAGAACTGTGGAGATCAGGAAAATAAAAACGATCGGAGGCCTTTGAAACATCCTCCTGTTGTTCATTGTATTAACTCTGAACCACCTGCTGAGTGTTTTACGGTTATTTATCTCTTTCATTACTGAAACTATCAGCAAATTAACTTTTATTTCCCTGTTAGTCCTCTCTCGACTGCAGCTGCGTCCACACGACAACGCTTTCGTTTTAAAGCTCGTCTCTTGCTGCGTTTCCTCCTCCCGTCCACACGACTCGAGTATTCGAGCACCGAAAATAGAGACTTTTGAAAACGCTGCTGGCCCCGTTTTATTATGAAAACTCTGGGGTTGTGTAGTTTGAAAACAATTACGTAGACACCCACGGTCTCTCCTGATTGGCTGTCATCAGGCTCGACTACCAGTGGTGAATACAACATGAATACCAAACTCCATGTGTGTTACTGATGTTGTTGCAGCTGTTGTTCAGTTACATTCTGCACTTTAACACTGCAGGTGTCTTTGTTCCTTATTAGTGGCATTTTTTGCAACTAATCACCTGCAGAGTAGACAATCTGCTTCCTGTTTACACCGGCTCGCACATGCCCAGTGTATGTGAATGGTCATGTGGCGTTAAGTCAAGGCTGTGTCCGTGTTAAATGTGTCTCACCTGGTCAGACTGATAGGGGAGCGGGGGCGGGGGTCCAGAGGCGTACTCTCCTAGTGTCGGGGTGCCGGGAGTGTTGGGGAAGTCTGTGAATCCTGTTTGGCTGGAGAATCCCTGGCTCCCTGCAGGAAGCACGACGAGTCAGAAAAGACAACACTTTTACTTTGTGTTGCGTCACAGTCACCAGTGCATCCTGGGAAAGAAACTGCTTACAATCACATTATATGTTATGAACCATTTATTGAATGTTCTGGTTTGTTTTTAGGGCTTTTAAAATTTT
>NW_019435016.1:0-933 GCF_002814215.2 Seriola lalandi dorsalis
AAGGGGTGTAGCCTTTAGTCCGCAGTTGGCATTCATAAACGGTCCAGACATGTACCAAGTTTATACACAGTCTGTTTAGAAAAGTCTCTAAATGTGCTGTAAATGCCCCCCCTAATAGAAACAGTTTGTGCCAAATCATTTTGAAAGAGCAACAGCCAATGGGGAAACTCCAACTCAGTCACATGGCCTTCTGCTGTTCAATAGTGGAAGTATGATCACTGAACTATGATCAGTCATTCAGTGGCGGACATCCGCTTCTCTTAACTTTTGGATACAGTTGAAAGGGAATTGGAAACCCTAAAGAGGAGGTTTGACATGAACAAACTGTCTACGGAAATCTAAGGAAAACAAAATTCATTGGGTTTGATATCATAAAACAAATTTTGAAGTAAATCTTAAGATTAATGATGTAGAAATTGACAGTGCGAGAAAATAAATTAGATAAAAGTCCATGAACTATGTTTGAAACCTAACGTAACCAATATCAAATCAAAACTGTCCAAATCCAGTGCAATCCTGCTCAAAACCAAGGATTTCCTGAATCATAACTTACTTTTTATTCTATGTTGCACACTCATAGTTCCATATATTACAGAATGTGTGTGGGAAAATACATTTGAAAACCAGCACCAATTGCATATTTACATTACAAAAAAGAGCCATAAGAATTGTTAATAAAGTTGATTATAAATAGCCAACTAATTCATTATTTATTAAATCAAATACATTGAAATTTAAGAACCTTGTAAAATTTAAAACCTTACAAGTGATGTTTAAAGTAACTGTATTAACGAGTTGTTTTCATTGAGGGACAACAGATATCCACTCAGGGGATATAATCTGTTGTATGATTTAGTACGATGTGTGACAGTTCAAGGGGTTAAATTATGGAAGCTTAGCCCTCAGCCCACACCTTTTTTTTCAGTCAGAAAA
>NW_019435017.1:0-1162 GCF_002814215.2 Seriola lalandi dorsalis
TAAACCTTTAAGCAACTCAGCAATTCTATAGTTACATGCTTTGGCTGTGAAGCAGTAGAAGTAGGGAGATTGTGTTTGTATTGTAGTAACTCATTACAGCTTCGTTATGGGTGTAAGAGTTATCAGAACATTTCAAATTATTGCGCTGAGAAACATAAATGCAGTTTTCCTGTAAGTCCCTTACACAATTATTATCCAATGATGGACTCTGGTTTCTTCCTGTTGAAAGGGAGTTTTTTCTCACCCTTGTCACCAAATGCTGCTCTTTGTGGGAACTGTTGGGTTTCTCTTCTAGAGCCAAAAATGTGGACACAGGAGTGAGTCAGAAAAGAAAAATGTCACTTGAGCATTTCTCGGGGGAAATCAGCTCCTGAAGTTGTATTGCAGTCAGTGGGAGAGGTGGAGGGTACTCCCATCACTTTGAGTCTCGTGTTCAAATTCTGCAAGTGTCTGTGCTTAAGTGGACACTTTCTATGAAACAGGACAACGTTTTTAAGGGATTTATTTGTTTGAGATGAGGATGTTATTTTCTTTGTACGGATTTTATTAATGTCAAAAAGAAATGGACTAATTTCAAATTATATTTTCAAATTACACTTTTATCAACACCTACCTCAATATGGCACCATAATTTGAAACAATGGAAATAATAAGTAAATAAAGCACATAGATTAACTTTTCAAATGAAACTTGTTAGAATGTGATATTTATTTATTTTCTATTTTTATTGATTGTATATGCTTTTATAGTATGTATTTATGATGCTCTGGCTGTATTGCTGGTATAAATAGTGTTGTTTGTGTGTTGTGAGAAATTAAAGACCCATTTTTATAACAGTAGATGCAGTCACTCTTGAATAAATGTGCAATACAGCCAGTGGAACAAACTGACGCTTTGGTGCGCTGAATTAAATTGCACGTCTTCATTCAGTGGGACATTAACACACGCAAAGCGTTAACAGCGTTTAGGCAGCATCGGCTAATGAAGAACGAGCTCACAAACGTCAACATACATTTACAGTTAGCACAAATTAGGACAATGAAATTAGGCAATACCCCCTCAACTGGCATTTTTTATTACTATTATACAAAGTGAACAACTGCAGAAGAGTTACACTTCATGCACAGATCCACATATTGCCAAATAAATTGATCCATGTGTG
>NW_019435018.1:0-1247 GCF_002814215.2 Seriola lalandi dorsalis
TATCAAGGGTATCAGCTGTTATGAACATGTTTGTATGGATGGAGAGTGTTACTTGAATGACAACAACTTTCCCTGGTTTGGTTGCTATAGCGACAGCCACGCCCTTCCTCCCCAGAGAGAAACCAAGGAGAGCGACATGAGGAAAAGGAGAAGCACTGAACCCTGACGATACGACATCATACAGCGCTTTTTCTGAATTAATACGAGAACTAATTTGTCCAGGACTGGATGCACAGTAAAGATCTCCACAGTGCAGCCCCCACTGGTAAACACATCTACAGTGATGATGAGAAATCACTTGATTTTAGGCTTCATGCACAATCCAGAGGGAAGCAGCAGCTTCACAGGTTCATCAATCATTCATGGAAACTGGGTCAAAGACAGAAACCTGCAGATGCAACATTAACCTCTTTATGTTGTCCTCAGGAGGAAACCATGACATGGGTCATATCTGCACTATCTTTAAATTACTGATACTAAAATGCTGGTTTTGATCATCAGCATCAGTTTACTAATCTGGAGGAATACTACTCTGCTCTGGCCAAAACAATGTTATCACTTGTATTATGGGACATGTAGCATCCAGTCTTTCTGAAGCTTGAAATAGACTATAAATGTCACATTTGAAGGGTTGTTGGACCCAAATGCAAACAACAGAAAGGAGAAAGGGATTTAATAACAAAAAATAACTTACATAAATGAATTCAAAAAAACAGTTAGGAACAAAAAGAAACAGAAAATCATAAAACACAAGGAACACTAGAGCAAGACTGGAAATTACTGGAAACTGCAAAAAATCCAAACTGAGCGCTACAGGCTGATGACAGAAGAAGAAACAGACAAAGGTGAAGACAGAGACTTAAGTACACAGTGGAGGCAAGGGCAATAGAACACAGGTGGAGCACATTAGGGCGGGGCAGACAAGACAAAGACAGGAAGTAAACTAACGTGACAGAAATAAGGGAAGTGATTTCAAAATATCAAATACAAAACAATCAAACAAAAAGTGTCCAAAAGAGTCCAAAGTAAAAAAGTGTTCAAATATAAAGTGTCCTCTAAGGGCAAACCATGACAAAAATCCTATTTATCTGAGCATCTGCTGCATTTATTTTGAACCCGGTTCTTTCTCTATCTCACATTTCCACAGTGTTTGTAGAAGTGAAGAACAAAATCCCAGCAGTGCCACTTTAAAAGGTTTGGCTGTTGTGTTGCATGAATTATTTGTTTTTATGCATCATTTTGTCCAA
>NW_019435019.1:0-1097 GCF_002814215.2 Seriola lalandi dorsalis
CCCCCCCCCCCATTGTATCTTTTGATTAGTCCGACCAATCACCTTGGCCTGTGGGTGCCAAACTCCCACCCTCTTGAGCCAGCATACTCACACACGGCACAGACTCACTCCAATTAAAAACAGCCATGCAAAGAATGAGATTATGTCACATGTTAGCTGTTTGCTTGTGCAGGTATTGTAGTGGTTCAGAACCTTTCTTCACTTATTACCAGAGAGATTCTCGTGCTTTTTCCAGGTCTGTATCTGTGAGCTGGAGACGGAGACGGAGAGAGATGGAGCCTTCCTGATTGTGGCACAGAGGTGACTGCAGCATCAAGATGTAAGAAACTTTCCCTTTCAGCCCTTTGAAGTTTTTTTGGGGGGGGACTGTGGGACCAGTGCTGGAAGCAAATTCTCTCTCTCTTTTTTTTTCTCCCCGCTAAGAGCAGCCACACTCTTAAGATACAAACATGAAAGCAAATAGAGCTGTGAGGGAACAGAACACTGTTATTGTACAGGGCTGGGTCCTTGTCAGCATATTGAATTGTTTACATACCCAAAATTTTGACAAAACCTTGTGTCCTCAGTGGCTGGCAGGACGCCACATGACCTGCAGGGAGGAGGAGGCCGAGGAGAAACAGCAGGAAACTGTGAAAAGCAGGAAGGAGTCTTTGAACCGTGTCTTTTAGGGGCATCACATTGATGGGTGGTAAATTAATGTCACGTATTCAGGGGTCGCAGCGTTATATGTAGTAGCTTGAAACCAGCAGTATCACAGTCACAACACGGCTCAAGGCTGGACAAATGAGGGAAGACCACACATGAGTGGTGACTCAAAATAGAGCCAGGGGGAGATTGTCCTCCTGCCAGCTTGTATAGTGCAGCTATAGGTGCAGGTGAGCTGAATCCTCCTGACAACCGAACCCCACCCATCAGGCTCCTGCAGGGAGAGGCATGTTCAGAGAGGGTCGTCATAATCACATTTTTTTTAACAGACTTTGAATGAATATTAAAATCAGTGTGTCTTTTTATTCTCTCTGGAATTTTTAAATGAGCTTGCATTTGATTGCAGCCACCTCACAGCCCACGATTGTGAGGCGTCCAGCAGGAGAGCTGAC
>NW_019435020.1:0-1191 GCF_002814215.2 Seriola lalandi dorsalis
TGAAAACTTTTATCCAGAAGCTCTGTTCTCTGTTTAGTCCGTGAAACAAAAATGAACGTGAACTTATAAATGCAGCAGCTGAAGTAGGCTCACAACTTCTTCGCATTGGCAGAATCTTGGATGTACGCTGGGTGGCCAGTAGCTTTCGGTCTGTTCGTGCTGTTTGGATCCCTGGGAGCTCTTGTGCTCTTTAAGAATGCTTGCTGTGACGAGAAGAGGTCCACCTCTGATTAAAGGTTTACTGTCTCATCAGGAGATTTAGTGAAACAAGGAGTTGAGGAACAGCAGAGTTTGACCAGTAGAGCTGCTGCTGCTGCTGCTGCTGCTGCTGCTGCTGTCAGACAGGAAGTCCTGTCTGTGGTGAAGGAGATTTTTTTCTTTCTTCTGTGGTGATGATGATATTCCTCTCTGACCTTTCTGGTCAGAGACAAACTGGTACAATTCTGTTTGAACTGTTCACTTCATCAGCTTGTTGCTGCTTCACAGATAAATTAGACTGAAGCTCCACAGTTTACAAAGCTCTTCTCATCCCACATCGTCAGGTAACAAGAATCAGTTCAGCTCAGTGGTTGACACTGCTGACTTTGGTGCAGGAGATCGGGGGTTCGATTCCTGGGCAGGACGACAGGTCAGAGAAGAATATCATCATCCTCTCAAGAAAGAAAAAAAATCACCACAGACACATGTGGCTCACACAAGTGTTGAGTGTACGTACGTATTCAAAGATTGATGGCAACTGCTCACAATATACATATATACACGAAGAAAGAAAGAAAGAAGAACTTGAGGTTGAGTGTCTGTTGTTGTTCTGCTTCATACTGCTTCATACTGCAGAAAGAAGAACTGCTTCTTGAGGTTGAGTGTTTGACTGACTATACTTTATCCTCTGCCTGTGCGTCTGATCAGATTTACAATATACAATATACATATATACACAATACATGTGATGAAGAAAGAGAGAGCTGCTGCTGTCAGTCCCAGTCCAGCGTAGAGGCCGATCCTTCCCCGACTCTCTGGTTCTGGTCTCTCAGTTGGTCTCTGAGTTTCAGGCTGATCAACAGCTGCTGAAGAGAAGAATGAAAAAAACCCTAAATATTATAGAGCTGAGCAGCCAAACTCCATCAAGTCTAGTTCAGCAGCAGAGTCTGTACAACACTGATAACCATTTATAAAAAGAGCTTTCTACTGAGT
>NW_019435021.1:0-1028 GCF_002814215.2 Seriola lalandi dorsalis
ATATTTCAATCTCTTTTTGTTTATGTGTAAGCCAGAAAATAATGGAAACCGTAGGTCCTAAAAAATGCAATCACGTTTATGTTTTTCCATAGTTAGTCCCTACAAAGGTCAACTTTCAGATATTTGGTCCAGGAACATCCCAAAACTTGGAGGAGATTCGTTGTTCCAACATAGAGGTATGCATTTCTTACCCAAATATGTTATAGTTGTCAATAATCTGCATTTTTTTTTTATCTAGATGATTGGGCATATCATTTAGTAAATAGAAACAAGGGTTTAAATCAAAATTTTCAATCAATTTTCAAGACTGATGTAGTGAAGGAGTGAATTGACTTCCAGAAGGTTTTTAACAGATCACTTTAACAGATTTAATGACTTATCTTTAGAAATCTTATGCATCTTTAGTGTAGTGAGGGAGAATTTATGAATAAACTTAAAAGTAGCTTCCTTGATTTTATTACTTGAAAATGAAAAGTGTATTCTTTTCAAATGTTTAACCAGGTATTTTCATTTATAACCATTCCTAGATTTTTTCTTTTTTTTTCAAATCTTTAATAGAGGTTGGAAAGATGAATGAGTGAATCCTTAAATTTTTACCTTTGATTGCATTTGAGGATATTAATATATTTTCTACTTCGGATCATCCAAACCTTGATTTAACCTTTAGTAGTGAATTGAAAAGTAGAATGTTAGGGCTGCTGTATTGGATTGCATTAATTTACAATCGGTAACATGCGTTTCCATCCAAATGCAGCCACAAATTTTTTAGAGCAGAATTTCAGAATTGATTCAAAATGCTGCTGCTCAGCCTATGATCACCTCACACCTTTACTTGCCTCTTTACATCGGCTCTCTTTTAGATTTAGAATTGATTCAAGATTTCACTGCTCACCTTTAAGGCATTAAATGAACTTTCATCGTAAATACCTCTGTGATTTACGGACATGGTATGTGCCCTCTGGACCACCGACTACTGAGGTCCGCTGATGGAGCCCTGCTGGTAACTCCCCGGTCACAGCTTGTGGCTC
>NW_019435022.1:0-944 GCF_002814215.2 Seriola lalandi dorsalis
ACAGTGCGGTAGACTGCAGACTCTGCAAAGTGCATCTGGCATATCTCTCATGCACGAGAGTCATGCACGAGCACATAAAGAGGAAACACCCTGGTGCAGCGAGTCAAGATGTTGGACGGGGCAAATTGTTATATCAAATGACTAACTTGAAAATAATTGCAATAAAATTACTGTTTACTAAAAAATAATCGTTAGATTAGTCGAATAATTGAAAAAATAATGGTTTGGGACAGCCCTAATTATATGTCATATATGTCTTCAAAAACACACAATATACATTACAAAAATATATTGTTTGTTTTCACAAAAGATTAAGAAGCCTGAGTCTCCTCATCGTCTCCTCATCGTCTCCTCTTGTGATCTGATCATTAATTGATTTGAACAGACTTCCATCTGTGTAAATATTCAGCAGTAGCTCCCGTCACTTCCTGTGTGGTGTTGGATGTGGTTAACTTCAGCTCCACCCGTCTCTCTCCTGTTTGGCTTCAGATCCCATTTACTTCTGGCAGCAGACGGCGGAGGACGTCACCGTGTGTGTGCGCCTCCCCGAGGGCGTCACCAAGGAGGAGGTGCAGTACAGGCTGACGGCCGACAACGTCAGCATCGGAGTCCAGGGTTTTCCTCCTCTGCTGCAAGGCCAGCTGTTTGCACCTGTAGACCCCGAGGCCAGCGCCTGGATCATCAGAGACAACAAAAGGTTAGAGACCTGGAGTCTGGATTGTTCTTCGACTTCAGTGTTTTCAGCCGTGACAGTGGAAACCTCAGTTCATTACATCAGTATCTCAGTTTGTTTGAATATTACGTCTGAACGAGGTGAACAGGGAAACACAAACCTCTGACTTCAGGGAGCAGATTCCTCCATCTTTCATTCTCTAACAGTCTTTTATCAGAACTATAGATCTCACAAAGTGTAAATGTTCTGAACAGATTTTGAAAGAAATATT
>NW_019435024.1:0-1250 GCF_002814215.2 Seriola lalandi dorsalis
GCAGTAGTGTGTGTTTGAAGACCTTTGCACACTGCGGGCCCTGGAACCAAGCACGTACTGCTCAGTGGACTTAGAGCTGGATGGGATATTTAGCCGGTAGAAAACAAAACACAAAGTTGCACTTGGCAAGATTCTCCTGGAAAAAACACATGCATCACATCAGTGTAAACCCCAGATGCTGGCATCCCATCTCTCTTTAATGTGTTAGCCTGAATGAAACGTGCAGGAAGTCCTCTCTCTGCACAAGAAGTGATGGGATGAATCTTAAAGTTGAAGAGCTGCCACCACCAGCCATAAAAAAAGGAAAGATGAAGATGCGAAGAGACGTTTCTGAAGACCGCAAAAGTAGCAGCCTGGGTGTTCACACAGCCACATAAAACAGAGATGAACTGGACTGAGCTGGATTCAGCCACAACAATCAGCTAAAGGTTTCCATACTGCCATGAAGGAGAACTCTAATAGGATTTCTCCCTATACAGAGAGGAGAGGCAGCCAAGGAGATACAGCTTTGTAAGGATGAAGAAAAGAATGCATGTGAAGTTCAGTGACAAACTGAAAAGACTTAAAATGCCAGGACTGCAAAAAAAACAAAAAAACAAAAGAAACATGCAATCTGATCCTCCCTTTTTGGGGAAAATTGTTTCATCTGTGACCCAGGTGAAAACAGATATGAGCCAGGGGCACTAATGAAAAGAGTTGAATACCCTGCTAATACACTAACAGGACCCCGGTGGCTTCTGGGTAATAAGGCAAAGTGGCTGCTAAGTGATTTGGTGTGTCTCAGCACTGCTGCACTGCACCTGTGGCTCTGAGCTCTGCTCCTCTCTGGCTAAAAACTACAGACAATTCAGGCATCACCTGGGATTAGCCAGAATTATGCATTTGTTAACATTATTAGAGATAATCTATTGTAAGGCTCTGAAATTAGCCTCATTTAGCTCCTTTTAGTTGTAGGTCAAGCTGGTCTTGACTTGTCTGGAGAAGCATTTGTTAACATTATTAGAGATAATCTATTGTAAGGCTCTGAAATTAGCCTCATTTAGCTCCTTTTAGTTGTAGGTCAAGCTGGTCTTGACTTGTCTGGAGAAGAAAACCAGCAGCATTTCTTTTTGCTTGTCCTGCATCAATGAAACTATATCAAACTGCATACATGATAATAATACGTTACGTTAGGGATTTGTGTGTGTGTGTCTGTCTGTCTGTCTGTCTGTCTGTCTGTCTGTCTGTCTGTCTGTCTGTCTGTCTGTCTG
>NW_019435025.1:0-1101 GCF_002814215.2 Seriola lalandi dorsalis
GTAGCTCACCCAAAGGTTCTGAGAATATAGTGGATGTAGTTCAAACTTAAACCAACACAGCTTCACTCAGTAAATTTGCTCCACATGCAACTAAATCAAATACTCAGACACACCTTCACCCTCTTCAACACCAAATCGTTATTTGTATTTGAATAAATGTGACCAGTAATATAAGACACGAGGAGCTCTCAGCCCCTTTGATTTAGTCAAAGTGGCTCTCAGAGTAAAAAAGGTTGGAGACCCCTGCAATAGTGTCACAAGAGGAACGCGATGTGAGCAAAGGCCTCTGTAAATCAGGCCTGGCTACAGTAACAGGTAAACCTGATAAGGAGCAGGATAAATACAGCACCCAGATGTAGCTTTCACTGTATCTCGGTAGACCAAGACTAACCCTAACTGAATGAATGTGTCGGTAGAAGGTGAAGAGGAGTTCCCATCTATATCTCAATCTTTCCCTCTGATCTTTCTCTCTACGTCCTTCCATCTCATTTTTCCTGCTTTTCACTTTGAATCTTTCTGTCCTCTTCCCACTTTACATTTTCTCTACATTTAATTGATTGTTGCTAATCCAGCTTGCTTTTTCTCTTCCTCCCACAGTTACCATCTGGACTGCCTCTGCCGGTTGGTGGGATGGAGGGATGCTGAGAGTGAAAATAAAGACAAGATGAACAAGAGGGGGGAAGAAGTTCTGACTGCAGATCTCACAGGCTTTCATTTTTCATGTGTACCTACACATACTGTCCAAAACTGATTCTACAAATGAGGAAACTGGGTCTTACTTCCACACACCTGGATGGTAACATGCAACATCATGTTGTACCTTCCTTTTTTTCACATTTTGCTAAGTGTTAAAATGTTAATGTCTGTAAAGTATGAAGAATGAAAAGTACCCACAGAGAAATTGTGGATGAGATTGAAGCAGCTGTACAGGTTGGTTTAGGTCATCTTGCAGAAATACGGTAATTGGATCCTCCACTGATTAGCACATGAATATCAGTTGTCTCATTAACAGTTGTATATCGTATGTCTTCTGTTGCTCTGAGGGTTTCTTTCCACAGTTTGATGATGTCATCAGGTTTATTTTTATTATGCCTCCGCACC
>NW_019435026.1:0-1047 GCF_002814215.2 Seriola lalandi dorsalis
TGGGTGAAATTTAGACTGATTTTAGAAAACAATTACTAAACAATCTCACTGACTTAAAATAAACTTAAAACTATTCCACTTAATCTACATGAAAGAGGGTCAGTTCTCTTTTCCAGTTATACAGGCAGTTCTGCATCAGCGAGGTGTACAACTCAGTTTCTGCCTGCTTCACACAGACATTCCTTATTTAAGCCTCAGGCTGCAGCCCACCTGTGTGTCTGTCTCCATTTCCTGTCGTTGCCGTTGTGATTTCCACCTTCTGTTTCTTACTGGTGTCTGATGACTGGGAGGAACTGGATGAGGGACCAAAGAGATTATGAAGAAGATTTAAAGCTGCTTTAATCAATATCACATATTGACAAAAGGTAAAAAAAAAAGACTAGGTCTAATGTCACAGAGGTTACGCAAAGTGACAAATCAACAGAAAATAATCACCCAACTCTGCAAGTCCCCTCAGCTCTATGGAATCTTTTTGTGTTTTTGTTTTGAGGCCAACAAAGTTGAGGTTAGCGACTAGCTGGAGAAAATCATGGTGCATTTAGCAGCTAATTTCCCTCAGTAGCTGGTGGAGACAAAAACAGACCCAAAAACTGAATGATAATTAGATTAACATTTCATCAGGTGGACATAAACATGACTCCAAATGATTTCTGATGTTAATCCACAACTGTTGGATGTAAGTAAAGTGGCAAAAAAAAAAAAAGTAGGTTTTAATTATCTGTGTGCTTACCTGCGTCTCTTGACAGCTCCAGCCAATAAATGGGCCTGAGACAGGTGGCTGGTCCTCTGCTCTGACCCTGAAAGTTTTGGTGCTGCCTTCTTCTCAGGCTCTTTGCGGCTTTCGGCAGATGCTTGCTTCACTAGAGCGCTGTGATAGTACAGAGTTAAGATGAATAAACCATAATGGAGCCATGGAGAGGGGACAGAGAGGGGCTCAGGGGCAGGTAGAAACATACAACCCATACAGCTGCAGCCAATTCAGCAAGTTACATTCTGTCCTCCCTTCAGGGGGAGCCATTTCATCTGTCCATCAGCGCGCCGGAAAAA
>NW_019435027.1:0-1236 GCF_002814215.2 Seriola lalandi dorsalis
GTATAAATGATTCATTCAAGCTGATTAATAAACTAGCTATAAACCATTCATAAATCCTTTATAAGGATAGTCTTGTGAAGAGGAACCCAAAAATCATATCTTTTAAAGATGGGCGGCACGGATGTACAGTGGTTAGCACTGTCGCCTCACAGTGAGAAGGGCTTTCTGTGTCGAGTCTGCATGTTCTCCCTGGGTCTGCGTGGGTTCTCTCCGGGTTCTCCGGCTTCTTCCCACAGTCCAGAGATATGCACATTAGGATAATTGGCGAATGGTTGTTTGTTACTAAATGTCAGCTGTGATAGACTGAAACCTGTCGAGGGTGTGCCCCGCCTGATGTCAGCCGGGATTGGCTCCACGCCCCCTGTGACCCTATAAGTGATATGAATAATGCACATAAATCTGTCCTCATGATGTTTTAATTCAATGTATTGAACCTGTATCTTAGAAACCACTAGGGTTGATGCTTTCTGGCATTTAAAGAACATACAACCTGTCAAATGTTTGGATTTTAGCAACACAGCTCTTTACTGACCTCTATTGGCTCTGTACACAACTACAGGTTAAGCTGTGTTGAAATGACATTTGGAGGAATTAAAAAGGTTTCTCGTAAATTTTTTTCTTCCCTGTTATTTCAATGATGTTTACTTATTCATTACGAATTGTACTGAATTTACCTATAAAACAAGTTAAGAGAAGAAGATTAATAAAAAAAGCACCAAATAAAGTAATGTGGTGTTCTATAACAATATGCTGGTGTCATAAAGAAATAAGCTGAAATGTTCTTTTTCTGGACAGAAGTTGATACTTACATGACGGGCACCAGGGTGGTATAATGCATGGCTCTTTGAAAAGTACTGTACCTCCAGGACAAATACAACACTGACTCACAAAGGAAAACAGCAGTAAATACAGACAGATGACAAACTAAAGGAACAACCTGAATCAATGAGTGGAGAAGTATAATGCATGCAGATGCTTCCACACAGGTGCACTGGTACAGTGAAGCGGTTAACATCCCATCATGCTCTGTGGCAGGTATAAAATGACTGATCAGGCCCAGATGATTCAGATTCTGCATCAAGAGGAAACGATCTAAGCGACTTTGAAAGATGTTCATTGTTGGGGGGAGGAGCTTTAGTCTGCTAAACTGACCAGTGTTCAACAGGAACAGAGACTAAAGTGACATCTGCATTTAGATCCATGTGAAAGACGTCAGTCAACAGAGTCATGAAAAGA
>NW_019435029.1:0-1105 GCF_002814215.2 Seriola lalandi dorsalis
GCCTCTCCGGTCGGTCTGTTGTTATTCTGATCATCACTACATCCTGGTGGAAGAAACCTGAAGTTTCTGTGCTCCGGTCCAGTTCAGTAAAACTGGACCAAACTGATGTCAGCAGGACTCAAGCCTCCTCGGCTCCGCTGAGGTCAGTGTCTGCACAGTGAAGATAGACGGGTCCGTTTGTTCGTCCAGTTTCAGCTTCAGATCATTTCACTCAGTTACTGCATTTGTGAGCTTTGGAGTCAACACATTAAATAGCACCGGAGGGAAACGTGCAATGTATCGCGTCCTCGGTCGACTCGGCGGCCAATGAAAACATACAGTGGGTGGTGTCGCCTCGCGGGTCTGAGGCCAGGATATTTGTGTAGATGACCGGACTGTGTGGTCTGGATCTGGCCGAGTACGAGTCCAGAATTTACCCAACAGGAATCCATCAGCGCCGACCGAGGAAACAGAAGCATCGGATGAAAACGATCAAGACAATTTATTCATGAAGTGACTTTCAGTGACTCACAGCAGCGTCGCTCGCTGACTCAGAACTCACACGGCCGAGTTTTAAACCCTAGAGGAAATCACAGTTTCTCATCCTCTACTGTTGCCTTCAAATCAAACTTTATTAAATCATAATCTCTTCTGTAAATTTTAAATCTATAAAGCAAGTAGAGACTCAATCTGCCAGATAAATAATAGTGGATCAAAAAGTTTTAATATTTCCCTTTAAATAGCTTCAAAGAAATAATCAAGTTAAGTGCAAGTAACTCATTTGGATGGACACAGTGGTGGAGAATAAAAAAAGAGAGAGAGTCAAACTCTCGTCTTATCTCTCATAACGTTCTCGTAACTGTCTGCAGGCCTTCCTCCTGAGTGGCTCAGACTGGTTTCTGTCCCGATGGCAGAGCATTGATGTTGAATCCACTCACTGCATTAAAATGAACTGAGTTTCACCAGGATCTTTCCTCCATTTCACAGCGTCTGTGTGAAGTTTTCCCGCTCTGTGTGCAGAACAGCGTCTCCCTCTCTGTCTTCGGCCCATCAGCCCAGCGACCGGCTAAAAGTGTCTCAGACGGATGATGGATGTGAACTTTCCCCCCCGAACATAAACACAGCC
>NW_019435030.1:0-952 GCF_002814215.2 Seriola lalandi dorsalis
TTTAAAAAAAACTAAAGCATCTTAACCCATTTTAAACGAACTGATTTTTTTGTTTAATAAAAAACAGAAAGTGGTGGCAAAACCGAGAAAATAAATCCCAGCATTAAAGAAATACTTGAGTTGTTCTTTAACACATCCTCAAATCAGCTGCACACTGGCTGTACCAGTGTATCAGACTATTGCAGCTGTCTATAGAGTCAGTGTTGTGTGTTCCTTCGCCTGGCAGGTGTGGGTCTGCTGGCCATGCTCATCATCGCAGTGTTTCTGGACAACATCGACCAGGAGCAGGCCAGTGAGTTTCGTGGGAACCGGGAGCCGTTCTGCCACACCTTCCTGGCTACGTTCAGACTGCTGAAGGACTGGAGGCTGCTGACCCTCATCCCTCTCACCATGTACAGCGGCTTTGAACAGAGCTTCCTCTCTGGGGAGTACACCAAGGTGAGCAGATCTCGACGCTTGAGAAAACTCTCCCATATACCATAAATAACTGTTGAAGCTGCACTGAAAAAGGTTTGTGAAAGGTATTTCAGAGATTTTATGACGTTTTGTTGAAAAATATGAGTGTTTGCAACATACAGCTGGACAACAGAGATTAGTTTATGCTTCAAGAGGTTTTAACATTTCGAAAAGACATTTTGATACGTTTCTTTGCTGTTTCTTCACTCTGTTTTGGTCCAAATATCCATGTTCTTAGTGCTACATGATCCACTTTGTGATTTATTTGCTAAAAAAGAATCCATACCAGGGGTGTCCAAACTTTTTGCAAAGAGGGCCAGATTTGGTCAGGTGAAAATGTGTGGGGGCCGACCATTCAGCCTGACATTCTTTGAACCATTAACATTAAATACAAATGAACTATTTTATGAAATTTTTATTGCAAATGCCATACTTCATTTTCTTTTCATTTTCAAGTTTTTGCCAAAATCACTCTGCCTTTCATATTTGAAGACCA
>NW_019435031.1:0-1389 GCF_002814215.2 Seriola lalandi dorsalis
GTTTTTGTTTTGAAAACTATACAGTAACTTTGCAATAGAGTTTTCATTGTTTTGAATCAAATTAAATTTCAATCTTTCCAACAGTTGTTCAGCGAATGCCAGAAAGAGCCTGTCAATCAAATGCAGTTGGATACCCTAAGGTGAGAGTGGAATGTACATCCTGCTGCTTCTGTTTCTGCATGTATGTGTATTATTTTTCTACCGCTGGGTTGTATCAAAGAAGCTATCAAGTAGTTACCAGAAAATGTTGCTAATAAACAGTGTTTGAATGTGGTCGTCCATTTCCTTGTTCTAATACTCAGAATCTGTTAACTTTATGCACACGGTTGGATCTTCACAGTTCTGTACTTGAATGTTTTAGAATGACGAGTCTCAAGCCCAAGATGCTCTAAAGATGAAAAGAACTTATGGTAGAAAAAGGTAAGAAACTGATCAGTCTATTCACAGTTCATTTGAATTAGCATGACAACTTTACATGACAGATGCGGTTACAGATGTGTCTCTTGACATCATACTGAAATCACTAAACAAATACTATACTACTGTTTAAAAAGCAAAATTATTGAGCTTCTTACTCTCCTTTTCAAAACATAACGTACTGGAAACACAAGTCATCTGGTGACTCCTCACCTCTTTTATCACTTTTTATATCTCTGGAACTGGTTGGACCAGCTGCTTTCATCACAAGCATAAGTGAGTGTTGAGACGTACTCATCACCACATTAAAGACTAAACATTTAAACCTGGCATTTAGCAGATACAGCTGTTGTGTAGCTGACCAACAATAACTAACAAAAAATACTGTTAATGGAGCCGCTAGCGACTAAAAATGAGCTGTCTGCATGTAAAAATTCAGTGTATGTAGATATCACACACCAGTCCGCTTCACTTCACATTCATGATGATGTCAACAGGATGTCAGGTATGATTCGGGCGGGAATGTGGAAGTAACATTATGTATTATACATTTTTGGATGAACAATGTCTAATCCAGCAAGTTAACATTAAATCAAGGACTTGTGATGATGACAAAAACATGACAGTTATTACTAGAATTTTATTACAAAGCTCCTTTCAGGAGGAGGTGAGCATGACTGTTTAATGCCTGCTCTCTGATGCTCTGGCTAGTGTGAAGACTCCTCATTTGTCACCATGTCAAGTTGAAGTCCAGCTGTTTTACATTAAACATCACTGTACAATGCAGCTGTAATGCCTGGACTTTAAAATCTTACTTTCCCGCCAACACAGGATTAGTGATGATGAGCTCAAATTTCATTAACTGACGTGTTTATGTAGATATTAAGGATGAATTCACTTTAAGAATGTTTGAGTTTATTTGAACTTTGTTTTATTCATTTAATGTGTGATCATACCAACATTACATTATTT
>NW_019435032.1:0-875 GCF_002814215.2 Seriola lalandi dorsalis
GTCTGAAGTCTGAAGTCTGAAGTTTGAAGTCTGAGGTCTGAAGTCTGAAGTCTGAGGTCTGAGGTCTGAAGTCTGAAGTCTGAGGTCTGAAGTCTGAAGTCTGAAGTTTGAAGTCTGAGGTCTGAAGTCTGAAGTCTGAGGTCTGAGGTCTGAAGTCTGAAGTCTGAGGTCTGAGGTCTGAAGTCCATAGTCTGAGGTCTGAGGTCTGAGGTCTGAAGTCTGAGGTCTGAGGTCTGAGGTCTGAGGTCTGAAGTCTGAGGTCTGAGGTCTGAAGTCTGAAGTTTGAAGTCTGAGGTCTGAAGTCTGAAGTCTGAGGTCTGAGGTCTGAGGTCTGAGGTCTCAGGTCTGAGGTCTGAGGACAGACCTTCCATCTCTGTCCAAACACAGACTCATTGTTCCCTCCCCCTCTTATCTCCACTTCAGCTCTCTGACTCCGCCTCCATTCACACCACAGACGACCAACACTTCCACTCTGTTCTCTGAGCCAATAACCCATCGCACTGCGGCAGATAACTTCCTGTTTCAGGGAAATCTTTCACATGTGGATACAAATAATAAACTTGGCTCAAATCCTCCTTGGGCTTTTCACTCGAAAATTCAAGATGGCCGCCGTTTCTGGCAAGGAAATGTAATTTTTTGCTTTCTCATGTGAATAATCAAACATTTTAACTGTGAAACTTTTGGTTCTTCATTCATAATAAATAGTTTTCAAATATATACATGTGTTTTATGCAGAACCGTTCACGACATATTTGACGTCCTCAGAGTCTAAAACAGGGTTACATTACAAAATCCTGCGACGGAAACGGCGGCCATCTTGAAATGTTGAGATTTCAAGTGGCCAATGGGATTTATTTCAAACGAAACAAACGGAT
>NW_019435033.1:0-1227 GCF_002814215.2 Seriola lalandi dorsalis
ACAGACAGACAGGAGGACACAGACAGACAGACAGGAGGACACAGACAGACAGGAGGACACAGTGTGTGTGATGATTCGGGGGGGGTTGTTGTTGTTTGTCAGCTGCTGTGCTGTTGTATCTCAGGTGCGTGTCAGTCAGAGCCTCCTCCCTCCTCCTCTGGGTTTCACTGATAATTGAATCACTAATAAAACACCTGTCGAGTTGTGATGAGGTGAGGTGAGGACAGAGACGAGGAGCTGCTGATCCACCTCAGACCACATCGTCCGGCCGCGCGGACACGTCAGCTGTGAGCTGAGGGATTCTGGGAGTTTGAGGACCGAAGCGTGACCTGTGTGGACCCGATGTCTCTGACCTGTTGTTGTGTTTTCTCAGCCAGCTGCTCAGGATGTGGACCGGGATACCGCAGCCCGCTGGACGCCATGAAGGGTGAGACAACTGTCTTTGTTCATGTTATCAGTCATTGTCCAGAGCTCCTTCCTGAGACCCCGTGTTCCTCTGAGGCCACACCCACGACCACCATCAGCCTCATCTGACCTCTGATTGATAAAATCAGCAGTGACGGTCTGTGCTATTCCTACAGCTACAGCGAGAGTTCATATGAGTTCCTGTTTCTGGTCTGATCTGCTGCAGGAAGAAAGAATGATGGTCTTGAACCAGAACCAGAACCAGATCCTGTTCCTGCTGTAGACCTGCAACAGTCTCAGTTTAAAGCTCCATGTTTCTTCTTCTTCTGTGTTTTATTTGAAGTGTTGATCCATCAGAAGATATAAAAACCTTCTGAGTGTAGTTTTACATCTCCTCTCTCAGGCTTCTCTCTGGAGCTCTAGTAACAACAGGTCGGTGAGCCAATCAGAAGAGAGGAGGCTCTGAGCCTCTCTTCTGATTGGCTGAATGTTTTCTGAGTGATCCAATAAAAATATATCAGATTTCAGGTAAATACACAAATCCTGTAAAGGTTTGGATGGTGGGTCCAGAGAACCCACTCTTGGTGGGACGTGTCGCGTCGCCGAACTGCAGTGTGGTTCTGTTGCTTCGCTTTTCTTGTGGTACAAGTTCAGAAAGATTAAACTCTTCAGCATCAGCCAATCAAATCACGTTTATTCAGAAGTCCTGAGACCACGTGGTGGGTTCAGGTCCAGAGGTTTTTTACGAACCAGGACACAAACTGAAGCCTGAGGGAGTTGTAGTTCACTTTAGCATTGGTTGACAGCTAGCATAGCACATTA
>NW_019435035.1:0-1171 GCF_002814215.2 Seriola lalandi dorsalis
ATCCTGAACTGAAACTGCAGCTGTGTGAGCGGTGATGCATTCACTGACTGAAACACAGAGTCGGTGACTACACATGTTTGAATTTAACCAAACAAAACGATTCAAAGGAGCAAAGTAACGATGTTCACTAACGAAGGTTAATCGAGTTAAAACTACTAACTAACAACTAGTTCACAGCAGTGACACATGAAGCAGCAGCTACAGATCAACATGATGATTCATGTGGAGTTGTGTTTGTCTCAGGTTTAATATCATTAACAAAAAAATTGTTAAATAAAATAAAAATAAAAACGAGGCTGAACTGAAACTGTTGTTTGTTTACAAAATTAAAATTGAAGAGAAAAAGTTTTAAGTTTTCGTCTTTTATTTCAAACATTGCATCAAACATTTGCCAACTCTCTGTCATGCCAGCACCAGCCACTAATCATTATAATATTCATTTTATTTAATTACATTTATTCTAATTTATTCTCTATGCATCGTACTTAATTATTTTGTATTTCATGCCTTTGTTGTAGTTTTTCAACAAGTGTCTTTGAAAGGCGTCTATAAACAAAATCTGTTATTATTTATTTCATTGTTACATCAGCCTGGTGTTTTGTTTGGATATTTGTTTGGTCTCCACCAGCTGCTGACGGAAACATCTGGCTGTCTAGCTGCTAAACGCTCCGCTGTGTTCACCAGCTGTCGGAAACTGAACCAGATACAAAAACCAAAACCAGCAGCTAAAAGAGGCTGAAAACCTGCGAGGAGCTGCAGAGCTGGTGCTGATCCTCGCTCCTCTCTCTCTCTTCTATGACTGTCAGATAATCCAGATTATGGGTTTTGGGTGTTTGTGAACTGGTTTTACTCTGAACTAAATGTTGAATTAGCTCGTGCACATCCACACGCTGCGTTCAGGGGTTTAAAAAGGGTTTTCCCACCATTCGGAGGCTTTTATGGAAACATGGCTCGTCTGTGTTTGAAACGTTTTCTGGAGTTTGTCACAACAAATCCACAGAAAACTGTCGAGTCTGTAATTATATCACTGAGCCGATCTGTGGCAGAGAAGGAAATCCTCTCTCCAGGCTGCGTTCTCAGCCGGCGTGTTCAGATGAGTTCATCTGAGCGGCGTTTCCTCTCTTCTCGCTCAGGTGAAACCTCGCTCACCTGATCTCTGCTCTGCTGGATC
>NW_019435036.1:0-1266 GCF_002814215.2 Seriola lalandi dorsalis
AGTGTAGATACAGGAAGGTGGTGTAGTTGAAGGTGTCGAGCACAGACACCTTTTTAAAGAGGAGACGAGAGGAAGTAATGCTGCGCAATTAAACGACTCAATTGTTGTAACAGTAAATCATTAAAGACCTAATTTACAACCTCAGTTGTTTGCGTTGGGGAAATGTGTTAAAAACAGTGGAACCTCAGGTTATCACTGAGGGCTTTATGGACGGTCAGAGTTTTTCTGTCTTTGAAAATTACAAGATAAGGATCATCTGGACTTACTAGGGCTCCAAATAATGATTATTTTGTTATCATCGATTATCAATTCAATATATGAAATGTTAGAAAATAGGAGAAAAAATTCTCATTATAACCTCTCAGAGCCGAAAGTGACGTCTTCAAACGTTACAGTGTTTGTGCAACCAACAGCCTGACACCCAGAGTATTTGATAAAGAACAGAGAGAACAGCAAATCCTCACACTGGAGAAGGTGCTTGATTAATGACTAAAACAATTAATTAATTAATTAATTAATTAATTTTCTGTCGAATGACAAATGAATGAACTAATTGTTTCAGCTCTGTGAGATATTAAATCTAAATTATCTAAATTATTATATAGTAAATATTTTGGCTGTATTATGACTAACGATAAAATATAAATTCTATCTTTGTGTTATGTAAAGATATACTACTCACTGAAGTTGAACCTGTTTCTATTTTTATCATTTCTATTATTTCATTCAGTTTTTCCTCTCGCAGGACAAGCATCTAATTTTGGGTCGTGTGTCTTTTTATATTCTCATCTACTGTGTGAAGAAGTCGGAGCGTTACATTCTTTGTGACAGCAGCTGATAAGAAGGACCCGACCGACTGTGACACAATGTAATCACAATGATATCTTTAGATGTAGCTGTGCAGCCAAGCAGAGAAACTTTCCGCCTCAAACCAGCACCACACTTCAGAGACGGCAGTGAAACAGGAGTGAATCAGAGCTTTCAAATCCACGTAAGACAGAAAAACACAGTGTGACGTGCTGAGAGAAGAACAGGTCGCTGGTGCTGATGACTCACACGAGCGGCTCTTCTTACCTGAGTCCACCTACAACTTGCTCTGTAAAGTGAGAGTTAGATGGAGTTAGCACGGATGATATGAATGAGGTGTTTAGAAGAAAAATCCACCTCTGATTGTTTCATGCATAACTGTCGATCAATGGACAACAACATGGAGCGGAAGTTATTTTGTGATTAACTGTTGTTGTTTTACTTGTTTTTCACATGTTT
>NW_019435037.1:0-1461 GCF_002814215.2 Seriola lalandi dorsalis
GTAAAGTCACATTGTCTCCAAGGTTAGCGTAGAGCAGAGCACCATCTGAAAGAGAAAGATTGACTGTACACATTTAAATTGTCTCAAAAGTCTTCTGTAAGGATAATAATCATTTCTAGCTTGAAAAAACAGAATACGTAATGACTTACAGGCTCCAAAGAGGTGAATCAAGAGCACGTAAAACTTGAACATCCTTCACCCTCCGGTGCTCAGACTCTTCCAGTGTGATGGCAGTTTCAGTAAAGGGGTCGAAGATAAAGAAGCTACACCTTCAGCGGAAAGCAGTCTTTACCAGGTCGTGCATATTTGTGGGTGCACAGTCGCGTAAAAGGAAGTGAGAGGCTCTGATTTGAGGCTTAATACAGAGGTAGTTCATTTCACACGTTACTCAGATTTTGCATTAAGCTGAAGAAGTTTTCGAGGGTGCAAACATTTGTCCAGCAGCCGCTTTTAGAATTTTCCACTGATTGAAATTGATTTAACTAGAACATCTTCAGCCAATTTTTGGTTGAACTTTGTTCCACTTTTTGTGGTTTGTTTGCCTTCTCAGATGTATTAAGTGCACCAGGCTTGCGTGCATGTGAGAAAAACTGCTTAGACCAAAAATACTACACTTGCAGATACATACATATACACACGTACAGTTATGCATGTACATACTAACACACACACACACACACACAAGAAGCACTTGGTACTAGATAGTTGGAATACCCCTTTAGCTGTAGTCGGACCTTAAAAGGAACGTAAGACCACCTCACGCTGTGTTAGCTCCCCTGCCAGTTTAGATTATACAATTTCAATACATACATGTTTAGCGGTGGTTCTCAAACTGGGGGGGGGGGGCATGGATGACCAGAGGAAAATGGAGTGAGACATAGTTAAATGAATATTATGTATGCAGAGAAATGCTATCATGCTAACCTTTAGTTCACTAAAGTTCAACATACAGTTTGTCCTTTATATTAGTTGCTCCTCCGGTCAATGTTAGTAAATGATAACAAATTGTGGAGTCGGGGGGGTGTCAGCTTTTTTCTCAACAGTTTGACAACCACTGATGCATAGTGATGAAAACAGGAACAATGACAGTAAACCCATTGATGAGGACAGTGTCTTTTTAGGAATAAAAAGGTACAAGCGTACATCATTTATGTTGCTATAGAAACCAGAGCCTTTTAAGAAGCAATAACAATATATATGATTCAATAAATGCAGAAAAAAAAGAGTGTGTCAGTTTTTCAGAATATACTTTAAAGGATGAAAGATAATCTAATGCATTTCTATTGATCTCATATCAGATATTAATACTGACTGAAGTTACAGGAGTCAGAAAGAAGCAGCAGCAGTCGTGGTTTCTCACTCCAGCTCTGTCAGTCTGACTCCAGAGTAAACCGTCTCCTCCTCTTCGCTCCTCTGCTTCCTGCTCTTGCTTTGCTTCTTCCTGTAGTCCACAGCTACGTA
>NW_019435038.1:0-1164 GCF_002814215.2 Seriola lalandi dorsalis
GTGTGTGTGTGTGTGTGTGTGTGTGTGTGTGTGTGTGTGTGTTAATTTGAACTGCATAAACTGTCTGTATGTAAAGCTGGACACAGTGTTATCTGAACACCCAGAGTTTTGCTTGTTGAAACAGAAGCTTTGAAGACTGACAGGTTAATTAATTACTAATGAAACATCAGCATGATAATTAAACCTCCTCCATCAGACCTGTTGTTTGTAACCTGCTGTTTACACACAGGGTCCACATCTACACATCATGTGATTCTGTCAGTTTATTCACAACATGAATATAAAAACATGTTTATTAACGTAAATCATTTACTGATGCAGCTTAATGTTTCATACTGATGTTGAACAACAACAGGAAACTGGGTTAATGATGAACTACTATGACCTGCTGCTGTGATTGGCTGTCATGTGTTAATGGTCAGACAGGTGAGATAACTAATCTGCTCCAGATCAGATCAGAACCTGTCAACAGCCAAACCACTGACCAATCAAATCACTGGAAAAACTAAAAAGTCATCATTCCTACAGAAGAGTTTATAATAAAGTGATCAATAATAAAGATCAGCACTCTGGTCCAGACTGAACCTGTGTGACTGAAGTGATGTGATGAAACTGAACTGTAACAACTCCGACCTCGAGCGCCATCATTAGGTCCAAATACATTCCCATCAACCTCAGCTGGATGCTGTGTTAGCACTCTTATTGTTAGCCTGTTAGCACTCTTATTATTAGCCTGTTAGCACTCTTATTGTTAGCCTGTTAGCACTCTTATTATTAGCATGTTAGCACTCTTATTGTTAGCCTGTTAGCACTCTTATTATTAGCCTGTTAGCACTGTTATTGTTAGCCTGTTAGCACTCTTATTGTTAGCCTGTTAGCACTCTTATTGTTGGCCTGTTAGCACTCTTATTATTAGCCTGTTAGCACTCTTATTGTTAGCCTGTTAGCACTCTTATTATTAGCATGTTAGCACTCTTATTGTTAGCCTGTTAGCACTCTTATTATTAGCCTGTTAGCACTGTTATTGTTAGCCTGTTAGCACTGTAATTATTAGCCTGTTAGCACTGTTATTGTTAGCATGTACTTGCTGTGTGACTGAGTTTATTATGAATCTTCTGTTCTTCAGTTTCTACAGCAGCAGCGTTAATACCAGAGGTCAGAGGT
>NW_019435039.1:0-1048 GCF_002814215.2 Seriola lalandi dorsalis
AATTAACTTGCTTGCCAAGTGATTTAACTACACACAGCGCAGTAACATTTGTACAAGGAAAACACTGATAAAAAAAGCTCCCCGCTCTCACACACCTGTACAATCAGAGCTACCAGCAACAGCAGGTTCCACACAAACACACACACACCCTTTCACTCCTCACAGTGCTGACATGCTGATACGGCTGCTCCAGTTTCACTCAAAACTATTTACTCACTTCATGACACGGATTCTTTTTTTTAAGCAGCAAAAATAAGACAATTAAGATTAACCAAGAGTAACCCTCCAGTCATTTGAAATTTCTTGAATCACAGAATGAAAAAAAAAAAAAAAAATGAAACTAAAGCAAAAAGAGCAGTTACCATGCTTTCCATAATATTCTGCATCCTCAGCCATCTTGAAATTCCTCTCTGGGTCAAATGTTGAAGAGTACAGAGAACCCTTTTACCTTTTCCACAGCCTCTTTATCTAGTCACTGCTTCCTCCCTCTCTCTCCTGGTTTAAATGAGCGAGAGCGGTGGAGACACAGGTATTGTGGAGGAAAAACCAGTCCAACCTGTCCCTGAATAATAGCTGTGAGCACTAGGGCAGCACAGCAACGCTCCACCTTACCTCAGACTTCCCCTTCTGTCTTTATCCTGAAACAACTGCCTCTTTTCCAATCTGTGCTCCACCTGTGCATCTATCCCCTCTATGCCCTCCCACTTCCAAAAGACCTCTTTCTGTCTGGGTTTCCACTTTGCTTCTGTCTCAAAACAGCCATCTATCCAAACAGGCGAGGGAACTCATCTACAAGGAGTTAAAGAGAAGCGCTGTGGACATCGGAAAGAGAGGGTGGGGCCTGCTGTTGAGGATGAGGAGGAAAAGCTGTGTAGATGTTATCAAAAACATGTGTTTGGAGAAAACAAGGAGGAATTCTGCCTCCTGTGGTGTCTTGTGTCACTGCTGTGGAGGAGCGATGATTAGATTCAGGTGTGCAGGATATTTATGGCTACAAATACCATCACCTGCATGAAGTGAAAGCTCACAATACTGAGCTAAAAAAAAA
>NW_019435040.1:0-1367 GCF_002814215.2 Seriola lalandi dorsalis
ATTGTCTGATAAACTGTGTTTGCCCTCTCAGATTCGATTGGTGGATTTGAAGAGCTGTTGAAATGGTGCCAGAACCACACCGCAGATTATACGAATGTGAATGTAAAAGATTTCACCCAGTCCTGGAGGTCCGGGCTGGCTCTGTGCGCCCTGATCCACCACTTCAGGCCTAAGCTCATGTGAGTGGCTGCGTTGACGGTAGCTTGGTATTCAACTGACAACATACACTAATGAGACAGGATGCTGAATAATTATGTAGTGCTGTTAATTTGACCCAGTTCTTGGAAAGAAATATGCATCACATATTTGCATTTTACTCATTTTGCCTAGTAAAATCTAGTTAAAACCTAGTGAAGCAAACATTAATACTGTAGAACAGAGGTTATTGCATTAGTTATCAGAAGGAGATTGTGTTAATTAGCATATAGGTTTGTGGTTTGGTTAAAATGATACAGTAGTTTTGGGGAATTTTACTGTTTTTCCCAGAATCAGATATTAATAAAATCTTTAGGGCAGACCTTTTTTATATATTTGGTTTAGTCAAGTTAGTCAAACAGCAGTTTTAGGCTATCTTGGCTGAATTATTGCGTGTTTATGGGATCAAATAACATAATCAAGATCCCACTGGCATCCAGGAATTGAGTGAAACAAAGTAAGTAAACTAAGGTGGGGTTAGGGGGTCGCCTTTTTCAAGGTTTGTCTGAGGGGAGTCCCACAGTCTCAGACTGTGAAAACCCCTGCTGTAGAACAATCCCTCCTTTCTAATTCCTCCTCAGTGACATGTCCTCCCTGGATGAGTCCAGCGCTGTTCACAACAACCAAATGGCCTTCAGCATCTTGGAGAAGGAGCTGGGCATCCCACCCGTCATGTCTGCCAGTGACTTGGCCAACAGTGGTCAGATAGACAAGTTGTCCATGGTTTCCTACCTCACCCAGGTCCAGAAAGCCTTCGCTGTGCCGACAAAAGGTAAAATTTGGGCCTGTGTTATTTGTTTGGGTTAAAAAAGTACAAAAGCAAAATTGAAAAGCCAAAAAAGCACTTTACAGCACTCCACAGTTAATGGTTTCATTAATTATGTCACTTTAAAGCTATTTATGTTCTGATATATTTCTATTACAGACAGCAGCATCAAACTTACATAACTCGGTTGCTTAGACACTGCAAAGCATTAGCATCACCTTAAAAGGGTCAGGTGTCCTCCCACTGAAATGTATTTGGTGTTGAGAGGTGATCAAATCACTGCTGTCTCTTTAAGAGCATGTTACCCAGAATTCATTGGGCTTAAGTGGCTAGTGCTGTTGTTCAGAGCCAGCCTCTACTGGTCGAACTGCTCTCCTGCACTAAACCAGCCCAGCAGCAGCAGCAG
>NW_019435041.1:0-1430 GCF_002814215.2 Seriola lalandi dorsalis
ACATAAGAGATGGAGGACTCCCACAGAGGTCCATGAAACATTTTCATACAGTAATGTCCAAAATAAATATGAATTAAAAACCCTGTTTGGACCCTGGTGTCTCTGTCTCTCCCAGCCCGTGCTGGAGCAGCAGCCTTCAGGGCTGAGTAGCCTCGCCCAAGCCTCTGCCCTGCTGGATGTCTCTGTCCAGGCCTTGGAGGACACCCAGCAGGAGGGACTGCAGCCGGCAGACATGGTGTCCCTCATCCAGCTTCTGTCTCTGGCTGCTGACATCCCCACGCATCCATCGGCTGACTCCACCAACCAAAGCCAGGAGAGCATCCAGGAGCTCAGCCAGCACTTTGTCAGTGTGGCGGACAGCATCCTCAGTGAAGACAACACCGCGAAGTGGCAGGCCATCAGAGAGGTAGCACTCCCTCACTGTTTCTTCAGATCTGCTTCATATGTGGCTGCTCTCTGTGGATCATTTTTACTTTCTGCTGATGGTATCTATATCAGCTGTGGCCGATAATTTAGGCTCAGGGACACTAAGGACATTTTTATCCTGCAGGCATTTAACACAATGTATTTTTTCAGCATTGATACTGTTATTGCAATAAAAGATTTTCTATTTCAAATTTAGTTCAAAGAGAACTGTTATACCCAATTAAAAAATTTTAGATCATAAATTGTTGTTGTATATAAATTATATATTATAATACTAGTAAAAAGTAAATACTAGGGCTGCACAATATGCAAAAAATTTTTATTACGATTATCTTGGCAGATATTGTGATTTCAGCTGGAATTAAAAAAAATTTAATTTTTGCTAAAAAGCACCACAACACTTTTGGTGCTAACAATGCACAACAATGCTGTGAACAATTTTTATCAAAAAAAATTGCAGCTCCTGTGATTTGTAAATTGCACTTGACCAAGTGATTTCAATTATATTTTATATTAGTTTTGCAGATCTAGTAAATACTATTTATGTTGGTTTAGGGTCAGGGGATCAGGGAGCAAAATCAGGATCAATAAAATTCAGACCCTTTAACCTCAGCTTGAGCTGCTTCCTTTGCATAAGCCAAGATTACAATAAAAGAATGGCCGTATTTTTCTGCAGCGATTGTGATACCTCACAGTAGGCTTTCAGCACTGCAATAGAAAAAATAAATGTATATATTTATTCACCAACATACATGCATAGGATAGCTACAGATAGAGATATACAGCTGTGCTAGTCAAACCAAGCTCACGTTCTCTCTTTAATACAGCTGTTGGATGGATGGATCCCTGTCAGTCTTCAGACCTGTTTATCACATCTGTTAATGTGGCTCCATGAGGAGAAGAAGTCCTCTGTGGGGCAGTAGAATGAATTCATGACAGATAGATAGATAGATAGATAGATAGATAGATAGATAGATAGATAGATAGATAGATAGATAGATAGA
>NW_019435042.1:0-931 GCF_002814215.2 Seriola lalandi dorsalis
AGGCATAAAAATCATAGTATGGTGAGGCATAAAAACATCCCAGTATAGTAAGGCATAAAAAGTCATAGTATGGTAATGCATAAAAAAGTCATAGTACAGTAAGGCATAAAAATTCATAGTATAGTAAGTTGTTAAAAGTTATAGAATGGAAAGGTATAAAAAAGTAATGGTATAGTAAGGCATAAAAACATAGTATAGCAAAGCATAAAATTGTCATAGTATAGTAAGGCATAAAAATGTTATATTATAGTAAGTCATTAAAACATATAATAAAGGCACAAAAATAAATAGTTTAGTCAGGCATAAAACGTCCAACTACAGTAAGACATATAAAGTGATAGTAAAGGTATAAAAATGTCATAGTATAGTACTGCATAAAAATTACATAGTATAGTCATTTATAAAAAGTCATAGCATACTAAGGCATAAAAAGTCATAATATGGTCAGGCATAAAAAGTCATAGTATAGTAAGTCATAAATTTGTCCTACTATCGTAAGTTGTAAAAAGTTATAGAATGGAAAGTTATAAAAAAGTAATGGTATAGTAAGGCATAAAAAAATAGTATAGCAAAGCATAAAATTGTCATAGTATAGTAAGGCATAAAAAGTCATAGTATAGTAAGGCATAAAATGTCATAGTATAGTAAGGCATGAAAAGATGAAAGTATAGTGAGGCATAAAAATGACAGTATAGTTAGGCATACAAAGTCATAGTATAATAAAGCATAAAAAAGTCATAGTATATTATGGCATAAAAAGTCACGGTAAGGCATAAAAATGTTATGTATAGTACGGCAAAAAAATGTCATAGTATAGTAAGGCATAAAAAGTCATAGAATAGTAAAGCATAAAAGCGTTAAAGTATGGTACTGCATAAAAATGACATAGTATAGTAATTTATGAAAAGTCATAGAATATTATGGCATAAAA
>NW_019435043.1:0-895 GCF_002814215.2 Seriola lalandi dorsalis
TACAGTAGCACTAGCGTGATGTCAAAATTCAAACAAATGTGGCATGAATCTCCAGATCACCCAACTTTTTTTTTAAAATGAATGAAGGTGCTCCGGGCTGTACATCAACACAGCTTTCCAAATTAGATTTAGGCTTTAATGTCAGGAAATTGTTCATTGTCATAAAGAGACATTAAGCTGCCTTAGGTCATATGAATAACATATTTGATGTGAATTTTAATCTTGAACAATGTTTTCCTGTTCCACATCAGTTTTCAGTTTCTTTGGACAGAGGGGCTGTACGTCAATCTTCTGAAATATTTTAACGCCATTTCCCAGTGGTGTTAAAAAAAAACAAAAAAAAAACAGAGTTAAAGAAACCCCTGCGGAGACAACAGTGTGCGGTTATTGTTGATGCAAAAGCAGCCTGATGATGCCTTGAATGAGCCATCAAGAGGCTTTTACATGCACAGCTGGTGCTTCAGTGTGCGCTCCTTTCCTCCTTCATGTCCTGGGAGCATGTTAAAAGACACAGAGGAGCAAGACAATTAACCATATAACAATGCATGTCTGTACTAATTGGGGGCACAGGGACAAGCAGCCATTATTCATTTATGTTCTTCACTTTCAGTGCTGACATATGCTTTAACAGAAGTTTGTACTATGTACCCAAGGTTTTCCAGCAGTATATAGACTGTAAATAGCAAATGTATCTGACATTAAAAGCGTTCTAACCTGTTGGTCAATTACCGCCTATTTTCTCAGTTGTAAAATCAGATTGTGTGCCTCAAACAGTGTTGTTTGAGAAGCTTGATTTCTCCAGAGAATAAGCCTCAGAAAAAGCATCATAAGATATGTTATTTCCCTGTGTGTTTTTAACATGTTTGTTCAGAGAGCTAATTAAAATGGCAAGTTC
>NW_019435044.1:0-1292 GCF_002814215.2 Seriola lalandi dorsalis
AAGCACAGACTTGTCTTGAGTTTTGAGCCAATCACAACAGGGCAGCACTGTGGCCTGAGGTAAAACTTGATAGCTTAAGTTTGTTAAACTTACAAAAATGAGTACACTCAATGACTGTCCCATACAGTCTTCATATACTCATACTGTTTAAGTAATGCAATAAAACTAATTTTTAAAAGTGGTTTTTACTCAAACTGTTTGCGTAGAAAGAACTTTCGGGTTAACAGTGTATAATTACACAAACTGACTTCTCATCTCTAAATTGGTTAATTAGTTATCATGCTGTCAAGCCGTTTGTGCGGTGGAACATATGTGGAACTAATTAGAGCTGCTGACATCCTGGCCGGTGGCCTAAACGTAGCCACAGAGGGGGAACAGCGGCGCTTGGATACTTCTTTAACTTGATTTTAACCATGCGAGCAGCATGGGATGGCAACATGAGTGGGTTGCTCCGACACTCTAATCCAGACTGAGACGTCAGTAATTCATCAAGTGGTTTTTAATATTAAAACTTGGTAAATATTCACGGTCCCCAGAGGATGAACTTTGGTGATCTTATAGGAAGTGCTGTAAATGAGTAGCATTGCTTTTGAGAGGAAAATGACTTGTATCCTTATTTTTAACATCATGAAGATAAGTCAACCTTAAAATATGGGACATTATATTCACGAAGTATCAAGCTAATGTGTCACAAAATAAAAGCAGAATCATTTTTACTTCTATCTGCACCAGTAAAGCGCGAAAAAAAAAAAATCAGCTTTCTGTTCTCGGGCACCGACTCTGCATGAATGTCCGATTAGCAATAAATCCTGACTGTTGAAAGCAACTATGTTTACTAGTGAGATATTATATTCTTCTTCTTCCAGGAAAAAGAGAAAAAAAAATGAGCTGAACTCGACTTCATCTTGGATATGAGCATTTAATATTTATGACTGCATTGGAGCAATGAAAATTTTATGTTCAATTTGTCTTCCTGGAGACTAATCAATGCATTGAGTTTTTGTGGCGAGCAGCCAGAATTGGATAACAAACCAATTCATAATCTAATAACACTTCACCATCATCTTGTCATGATTATATCACTACGCAAGATTTGGGATTTTAAACGTGGGAGAATTATCTTTCGTGTGATATTCTTGTCCCAGTTTAAGGATTATAATGCTCCACCCTGACCACCTTCTGCTGCTGCTGCTGATGAAGCACAAATGAAGACTTCGCTTTAAAGACAGTAGCCTGGAGGAAAGCTGGTTTTGAAGCAGCATGAGATGGATTGTAGAAGAGGCTGGTGGGGT
>NW_019435045.1:0-1044 GCF_002814215.2 Seriola lalandi dorsalis
GGGGGGGTCACTGAAGTTCACTGAACTCACTGTCATGTTGATGAAACCAGTTTGTGACATAGAGCATTATCCTGCTGGAAGGAGCTATTAGAAGATTGTGAACTGTGGTCATGAAGGATTTTTTGAATAGAATATTTTCTTATGTGAATATTATGCATAACTATAACATAAATAAAAAAATGTACAAAATAATGAAATATAACAATGGTATAACTCTGGCTTTGGCTATACAGTGTAAACATAAGCCTATAGGCTATGGCTGCTATGGCTGCCATTGCATCCCCCAGATTTCCTTTCAAACATTTTCAAATATAAAATACTATTTACACTACAGTTTGGCTAAATATTTGGTGCTATTATTTACTGAGAGATGTGCATCTATATTTCCCAGCATCAACATTTTAAATTCAGTATTTAATCAATAGTCAATGGCTGTTTCTCAATACAGAGTACACCAAGTTCAGACTTGGGAGTTTGAACTAGTTCAACTCAGAGGTCCAGACTCCTGGGGACAGGAGGACTATTTACAACTGGAACAGCAACATTGTTCCTCATATCAGCAGCTCAGCTCAGCACTGGGGATCACATTTCAACACACCTGTACCCAACTGAATCCGACTGAAACTGACTGAACCCGACTGAACCTCACTGTACCCGACTGAACCCGACTGTACCTCACTGTACCTGACTGTACCTGACTGAACCCGAGTCAACCTCACTGTACCTGACTAAACCCAACTTTACCTGACTAACTCGACTGTACTCGACTGAACCCGAATGAACCTCACTGTACCCGACTGAACCCGACTGTACCTCACTGTACCTCACTGAACCTCACTGTACCTGACTAAACCCAACTTTACCTGACTAACTCGACTGTACTCGACTGAACCCGACAGTACCTGGCTGAACCTGACTGTACCCAACTGTATGTGACTGTACCCAACTGAACTGTCTCACTAATAGCTCCACAAACTGACATTCAGGAAAAACACATAATTGACAGTGAGTGTAGTAAAAGATACAATTCATATCCAATCTGTA
>NW_019435046.1:0-1089 GCF_002814215.2 Seriola lalandi dorsalis
TTGGTAGAATTTAGGGTGTGCTCAAGGTGACAGGTGGAAAGGAGGAACTGAGGAACTGGGGATCAAACCTCCAAGTCTGTGGCTGATGGATAACCTGCTCTATTTTCTTCAAAGTGGACATACAGGTTTTGCATCCTCACAAAAGGCTGAGTGTTTTTCCCAAAAACTCTGTGACCTGTATTGACAACATAGAGGGTATGCTTTGCACAAGAAGAGCCATGGTTGAGACTTAGGAAGAATACAAGGAATCTCAAAATCCATTGCACAGCTCTGTGGCAGCATCAGTTATCTCTGGTGTTGTGTTCTGCTGGAGCAGTGGCATTGGGACGAAAAGATAGTAGACAAACTATTGAAGGAGGGTAGTTCTGTCCTGGGATGCTCTTTTTGTTTCCCTAGAGTATGTGGGAGTGGAAGAGTGATGACCAAATCTATTATGTGCAACACCTTCCACCCACTGTGTGCACCATAACTGCTGTTGACAGCCCCTTCGCTGCCAGGATGCTCAACCTACAGTATATAAAGCACCTCCTCCGCTGTTGTGAGGCTCTACACCCACCACTCCCTTCAGTCGACCACAACGACACCTGAACTATAAGACAAACATAACATCCAGGTGTTTTTAACTGCATCTAACTTTTTTAAAGTTCATCAAGGATTGATTGCCTGTGAATTCACATTGTATATCTTTCTGTCAAAAGGTTTTTATATTAGAGAAGGGAACATCTGAGTCACACGGTGCAGCCTGGGTGAAGCTGAGGTATGGTGAGCAAGGGAAGTATGCAACAGCATTTTTCATGAAAACGCACACTGTAGGAGTAAGATTATGTATGTATATATATATATATATATATAAAATCTGCCTGAATGTCAAATATATGAAAAAGATCACAGAGAATACATTTGATTTAGAAATTAGGTAATAGAATTAGAATACAATTTGAATTTAGATCTTTTACCCCACTGCACCCAGGTGCTAAACTCATCTCTCTCCTTCATTAGAACGAAAGACATTAGGATGGAGCCAACTGCTGATGGAACCACCTAAGGCCAGCGAGGTGTAATTAACTTAGAGCATTGCCCCCACACCCC
>NW_019435047.1:0-1049 GCF_002814215.2 Seriola lalandi dorsalis
TATAATCAAACAACACATGGACAGAGACCTTTAGACTATATGGAGCTTTAAGTATCAAGACATTGATGCACACTTATGTTTTGGGGAGTTTGGCATATTTTGTTTTTAGGTTGAATAAGAATCTTTCTTTTGTCTTTTTATGGGGAATGATCTGTTATCATATAGATAGATAGATAGATAGATAGATAGATAGATAGATAGATAGATAGATACATAGATAGATAGATAGGTAGATAGACATATTAATCTAAAATATAGCAGATGTGATAAATAAAAGCCCAGGTGAGCAGTCTGTTCTGTATGGAAGCTGAGAAAGGCCATACTTGCAAATATTTTTTATCTGGTTATCCCAAGATAACGAGCTTTTATCAGGAGAAAGTGATTTTTGTTATCCTGAGATAACAAGAGAATTATACTTTAGTAAAGTTGGAAAGATAGTCTCAGATTCTAACTCCCCGGTTCAACAACTCATAGCGGAAACATTGTAATAACAGAAACAATACCTCTTCCCTACTGTGTTAAGGTAGACAACAAGCTACAACCTAGTTTTCGTCAAACGAGCCGTCCTCTGACCTGGAGGAATAACATTGATCTCTATGAGCAGCCAGCTGTGAGTCGAGTCAGGGACCGTCTACAAAGTGCAATACCGAAAACAGATGTATTAGTTAATGAGAGTTGATGAGACTTTCAAGGCTATAGAGTCGTTCTCTATCTTACCCGAAGAACCAAAGCCATCTGTAAACTAAGGGAGGGAGAAATGAGTTAGCTGTGAGGTGCCTGACAGTCAGCCTGGTGAGAACATTTCACACTCACTGTAAAAGGCTCAGGACTGTTAGAAGCTGTTTTTCCATTTCACTGTGCTTTGTTTATGACCATGTGAGAGCTTAGGAGGAACAGCACATGTGCAAGAGTTTCTTTGCGTCTGTTTGTACCTCATTGGGTTTACAAGCTGCCCACAGACATGGAGGGTTTGGAACGGCTCGAGGAGGCTCACTCTAATTACTTTCACTGGTGATTCACATTGAAAACGGACTGCGTGGTAAACAACC
>NW_019435048.1:0-1502 GCF_002814215.2 Seriola lalandi dorsalis
CCAGCCTCAGCAGCATGACCTTGTTTCTGAATCCACACACACACACACACACACACACACACACACACACACAGAGCAGAAACCGAGCATGATGGGAGTGTATTGTACCTTTTTCAGCAGGAAACACCTGGAACTGTGTTTTGTTCTTATGTTTACCTCTTTCTCTTGTGGGAGTGGGCGACTCTCGATGGACGGCTGCGACCTGCAGGGTGGGAGTCACATGACTGTTTGTAGCTTGTCTGTAATGTAGAACAACAAACTGTGAAGAAACAAAACTGAAACATTCACAGAAACCAAATCAGAATTTGAAAACCACATAAGGATCATTTCTATATTTCAATCCTGTTACAGGTTCCTCTTAAAGTTTCTGTAAATGAGATTTTAAAGTCACACGGCAGCAAAGTGTTTCCTATGTAAAGATAAAGAGGAGTGAGAACGAAGCCACGCCCCCTCTGTGTGTGATGTCATCTGAGTTCCTCTGGTCTTTGTTCTGGTAGCGTGTGCATGTTAGTGCATGTGAGTCCGGCCTGTTAAACTGTTGGTCCTCCCCATGTTTATAAACACACAGGCTCCGCCCACCAGTGTGATGTCACAGTTTCATTTAAAAAGGCCTCAGATGGGGCGTCGTGTGGCGTAGTGGTCTAAGCAGGCGCCCCATGTGTAGAGGCCACAGTCCTCGCTGCAGCTGGCCCCGGTTCGAGTCCCGCATCGGACGGCCTTTACTGCATGTCATTCCCCCTCTCTGCCTCCCCATTTCCTGTCTCTCTCCACTATCCTGTCCAATAAAGGCACAAAAGCCCCAAAAAAATATACTTAAAAAAAAAAAAGGCCTCAGACACAGAAAGAGATGAGACCAGACCACAGGTGGACTGGACTGAGGACTACGGCTCAGATCCTGGTCGGCAGGTGGACCGTCAAAACATCTGTAAAGGTTTTAAAGTCTTTACAGGCTCCATCAGTGTCATCAGTGCGGCTGGTCCCAGTGTATCAGTCCAAGACTGAATTTCTTTCCCAGTCTGACCGTGGAGCTGATGCTGGTCTGGTTTACTGGGAGGAGAACCCTACGAGCTGCTAAAGTCCAGCTGGACTCAGAACTGGTTCTTCTTCTTCATGTGTCAATAACTTGATCATTCGTAATGTTACAGTCTGTTTTCACTAGTGACGGCTACAGTAGACATGCTAATGTTAGCTAACCTGCTGTTAGTGATATTATGAATGTGGCAAATATTGCTATCGCTAGCTGGCTAACTGTCAGCATTGCTGTGGAGCATTTAACAGCTATGCTAGCATGGGCTCATGGTTGTGTGATTGTTTTACAGAATAAAAGCAACAACAGAAACTGATGAAATGATGTTTGAAGGAAACTTTGTCATGAGTTTGTTTTGGCGTTGATGATAATCCTCCAACTTAATATGAAAACATAACACTAAGCTGAACACTGCACAGTGACGTGTAGGAGGATGGAGATTTGATGAAGATATTCCGTATTGAGACATTGAGTA
>NW_019435049.1:0-1575 GCF_002814215.2 Seriola lalandi dorsalis
AAACAAAACAAACAAACAAAGGAAAAAAAAATGAGTGATGATCTCTCCCGTCCTCTTCCAGCTTTGAGAGAGAGCGGGACCCTGGGGAGTCGCTCACCAATCCTTAATTCCATTTCCCAAAAAAGACTTTCCTATTTTTATGCTGAGCCGAGATGATCCCCAGAGGAAAAGCACCCGCTCCGGGCCGTTTGGTTTTCCCGCAGATATGTCGTCCCTCAAGAAAACCCAAAATAAACATGTGGAAAACCACAAGGATAAATTTGGCTGCTTGTGCGGAAAAGCTTGGAGTCTCCGTGATTGCGCTCTCACATACTTCTTATGAAAAAAAAAAGAAGAAGAAAGATAGCTGAGAGGCAGCGAGTCGGAAATGAGGGGAACAAACACACGAATGGAGAAAGTTGGGAACAGATGGAATTGGGTGACATAAAAAGGAAAACAGGGGCTGATGGGGGAACGAGAAGACTCCTGTCAAAAGTTTGAAGAACGCAGGATGAACACCAGTGGGGGACAGTAACGAAGTGAATTTACTTAAGTACTGTACTTAACTACAGTTTTTGAGTATCTGTACTTTACTTGAGTATTATTTTTGGGGGACACTTCTACTTTCACTCCGCTACATTTGAAGGACAAATATTGTACTTTTTACTCCACTACATTTATATTGATGCTCTCGTTACTCGCTACTTTTGAGCTTACGTCAGCTGATGATTTTTTTTTTTTTTTGGCAATATTCTGAGAAATATTCTGTTTGAAACCATCAGTGTGAGGTTATTTTGGCCAGTCGCGACAGCTCCAAAAGGCTTTTTAAGGACACCTGCAGTGACTGAGGCCAGTGTCAGGATGAGTCTCTACGACGTGAATGAAACTGAAAGTAACGTCCTTTGTAAAGGTTGAAACGTGAAGAGTGAAATACACGCACCAAGCAGCAGGCACGTTCAAAATTTCTCCAGGAATTTTCGAATACTTTTAATGTTATGCTCTACCGGGGCAATCGTCTGTAATTGTGTCATCAGTTCAGCTCTTTCTTGTTCAACTTTCTACACGACATAAAAATATGTTCAAATGAGTGCAGCGAAGTCACCTGCTTCTTACAGTGTGTTTTGTCTGTATGCAAATCAGGCTGCGCGGACTCTGTGACGGGATTTGTCGAAGCAGAGAGGAAGAGCCTCCAACTCCACGGCCGGCTTCTCTTATTGGTGCGACAATGATCCTGCGAGTCCTCTCCATAGCTGTAGTCGTTCAAGCATTCAGAGGAAAAGAGCTTAAGAACCCGGCCAGCACATCATTAGTGGTGGCTGACATGATAGGCAGCGCGCCTCTTTACCGCCTTTGTCAACATGTGTGTGTAATTTGTGATGGTGGTTGGGGTTGCAATATTGCAATAATAAAATGTTCAAAAAATGAATCAACACTATCAGTGATGTCATGATCTCCATCTGTTGTATTTTATCTACTGAAATGCGCATGCTCACCAGCCAGCCCCAACCAGAATTCCAGTCTAATCATCACCAATGATGGACCAGCACCTGCCTTTCCTTCTGCATCTGGCGTCATCAATGAACAACCACATTACAG
>NW_019435050.1:0-759 GCF_002814215.2 Seriola lalandi dorsalis
ATCACCATCATCATCATCATCTCCGGGACAGCAGGAGCTGATCCCCAGCGAGCACGGTGCTCCGCCGCCTGGCGCCGTTACTGCCACCCACACAGCACCGACGGCCGGTGACAGTGACTCTGAAGCCGGGGTTGATGGACTTAAAGCCCCCAGGACTTCCATAGTGGACTGTCTGCTGGTGGAGCTCTATGAGACCTACAGCGGAGGCAGCAGGAGGAATGCGGACAGCTGGGACAGCTCCACCGAGGCATCCGGGTCAGATGCCTTCCTCGGCCGCAGTAACTCCGGGTCCAGCTTCCTGCAGGAGCTCCAGGAGAAGCACACCAGGAGGCATCAGATGAACTACTTGGCCCAGAAAGGTGAGGGGCGTGTGGGTAGTTTAGGCATATGGACAGCATCTGGCCTAGTAAAGTCAATTTCATTCACATTAAAGCATTAATTGTCTCTAAGAGCTGCAGGGAATTGAGAGAAAAAAACAAAACAAAACAAAACTCTGTAAACAACTTGCCAAGTTAATTTGAACTACTTTCAGAGATACTAAGTGCAGCTCTTCACTTCCTTATGCATATTTTCCCATCTTTTTTAGGTCTGATATTTGGATATGTTAGGTTAGATATGTAACTTATATTGTTCTAATAGATGAGGGATGAGGATATGGCGATATTTTAGTCCTGTTTATTCATTATATTGATTGTACTTGACATAAAGGATCCTGTCCACATCTTTCAAGAATCCTCCTGTTGTAGAAAATGGAGCCAA
>NW_019435051.1:0-1399 GCF_002814215.2 Seriola lalandi dorsalis
TGATAACTGATGTTGTTGCCTGCCTATAGCTGAGGGTTCCTGAACCTGGGACCATAGCTAAATCAATGGAAAATGCAATTCAAAAATGCTCACAATGAAAACACTCAGGCGTAAATTGGGGCATTGAAGCCTCATGGTTAAAATTACGTCCTCGTTAATATCTCCGTCCAGGCGCCCGTTTTAGCTCCGTCTCATACAGAAATTTAATATGTAACACATATGTCTCTACATAAAGAGTGATGTTGCCATGTATGTCTATGAGTAGATATATTATTATCACATATATGCATCCTCTATAACATATATGAAATACCAATGGTGAAATTTGAACATGTACATATTAAAAAGATCTATGATGAAGTTTTATATGGTATAGCATGTTGTCACGTATGTTAATGATATTTCATTTATATATATGCAAGTTTATTAAAACAACATATATAAAAAATGTAACATTTTTTTTTAGTAATTTCTATTTAATTTTAAACATGTCTATCTTACCATTCTGGGAAAGTGGTCTCAGACTGTATATAATATCAACATATATTGACAGGCTTTGGAATGGAGATATAGTATATCTAACACATGTCCACAATACAGTATAAGCATACATAGACAAACACGCATATTAATATGGGCTGTATACATACATCTATTCATATATATATATATATATATATATATATATATGAAATTGTTCCAATTTGTATAATGTTTTGTACAGCCTATAATTTTTACATATACATTTTTATTTTATATGTACCATATATTACATTTGGAATGGGGCATCAGAAACAATCACTGTCCATACTAACACCTGAAAACTCATACGTACATGGCCATTCACGTACACTGATGTGAGCTGGTGTAAAAAGGAAGCGGATTGAATTCTCAGCAGTTGATTAGTTGCACAAAATACTACCAGCAAGGAACAGCAAAGACAGCCGTAGTGTTGAATGCAGAATTTAACTGCACAACCACGTCAGTAACACTTGTAATACGTTATCTATGTTGCATTCACCACTGGTAGTTGAGGCTGATGAGCCAATCAGGAGGTGAATGGCACCATTTTCCAGAAGTCTCAGTTTTGACCTGCTCAGACTACAACACAATCCTGGAGTTTTCAAACTAAAACGAGGTCAGCAGCATTTCCAAAAGTCTCTGTTTCAGGGACTTGAGAACTCCAGTGTGGACACTAGGCGTAAATGTAGCAAAAGAGATGCGTTTTAAAACTAAAACATGTCTGAGTAATGGATTATTCATACATGAAAGACACAGACACAGAATTATCATGTTTTCATCATTACATTAACTACATTATCTCACTGGGCCCTCTTCTTCTGCAGTGGTTTAATGGCACACGCCTGCAGAATTAGCGCCTCTAACTGTTTATCTCAAT
>NW_019435052.1:0-1115 GCF_002814215.2 Seriola lalandi dorsalis
AATCGACGAACTGGTGACGAGACAAGACACAAAGGGGAATATATGCGGAGTTGATTGGGAGTGATTAGACACAGGTGCTGGGGACACAATCAAGGATCAGGTGCACACAGACAAGGAGGAGGCAGGACACACAGGAACCTGGAACAGAGACACAGGTGAGTGCTCACAAAATAAAACAGGAAGAACAGACATGAAACATGAGGGAGAAAATAAAATACTTGACCGGAAGCATGACATTTTTTAGAAGGTAAGCAACTGTTGATTTTGGCAAAGCAACCCTTTGTTATCTCTGTGGGAGATTTCCTGGTTATTATCTCCGTCACTTGCATGGTCTCTTTACATACAGACAGACAACACAGCCTCAATCTAAATGGCAGCTGTCAAATCTGAGTCAGCTCTGAGCCACAGCTGAGCTCTATATGCACAAAATAACAGTGAAACAACACACAGCAGATCAAGAGACATTTAGTAGACAAGTGTCCAATTACTTGTGAACCCTTGCAATTTTGCCCCTATATGTTAAAATGGCTTTAACTCACACCTATTTCTTTGTTATACAGCTATATTTATTCAAATGTGTAACTGTCCATACAGTCTGGAGTGCATTTACATCTAACTCATTATAAATACTAAATACATATGTGTTTATAAATTTAGACTCTTTAAGTCTAAATTATGAGATATAAGTCGTAAATATTAGATAGAATGCAAATGATCAGTTGTTACATAAGTCTTTTGATGAACTGGGGCCCTTCATCACTGGGGTCCTCAGGTGTTTTGGTTCTCTCAATCACACACACACTCACCAGCGTGACCCAACCAAGGCCAAAGACAGACTCTGACTGAGTCTTAGATATAAATAGTCAGACTTCAGACAGACTGAGTCCGAATTCATCTGCTGCACGAAGCAGTTTAGTTCTTGACTATTTAAGCCAGACTGTGGTACAATGAATTCTGGGTAAATTAAGAGTTTTTTTTTTCAAAAAAATGGCAGACCGAGGAAGCACTCTTCCTCGTCCTGCCTCCTCCATCCCCTCCTCAGCTCATCATGATTACTCTCTTTGGTGTTTCTTACTTGTGTTCAATGCGATGCTGGTGATGCTTCAGCCCTAACC
>NW_019435053.1:0-1032 GCF_002814215.2 Seriola lalandi dorsalis
TCTGTCTGCCTGTCTATCGGTTTACCTGTCTATCTGCGCGTCTATTTGTCTTTCTATCGGTTTACCTGTTTATCTGTCTGTCTGCGTGTCTAATTGTCTGTCTATCGGTTTACCTGTCTATCTGTCTGTCTGCGTGTCTAATTGTCTGTATATCTCTGTTTACCTGTCTGTCTGTCCGTCTCCATTTACCTGTTTGTCTGCCTGTCTGACTGTTTACCTGTCTCTCTGTCTGTCTGCCTGATTGTCTGTCTATCTCTGTTTACCTGTCTATCTGTCTGTCTGCGTGTCTAATTGTCTGTATATCTCTGTTTACCTGTCTGTCTGTCCGTCTCCATTTACCTGTTTGTCTGCCTGTCTGACTGTTTACCTGTCTCTCTGTCTGTCTGCCTGATTGTCTATCTCTGTTTACCTGTCTGTCCGTCTCCATTTACTTGTCTGTCTACCTGTCTGACTGTTTACCTGTCTGACTATTTACTCGTCAGTCTGTCTACCTGTCTGACTGTCTGTCTGCAGTATCAGAGCAGCAGCAGCTTCATGCTGTAAGCAGCTGTAAGACATGCAGTGTGTGTTGGTGCAGTGTGTGTTACATGCTCAGTGGTCACTTTATTAGGAACAGCTGCACAGTGTGATCCAGATCGACACCCTTTGTGGTGTGTGTATCGTGTGTGTGTGTTATAAACCTCTCAGACTGCTCGGCTCTGTCTTCAGCTCGTTCCAGTTCTCCTTCCACCATCACCAGTTTGCGAGCCACCTGTCAATCAAACGCAGACAGTGTACAGGTGTTAGATGACTGAACATTAACCCTGTACTGTCTGATACTGACAGGTCACATCTGACCTCCTCATATTTCCGATCAGCCTCCTCAGCGATCTGTTTGGCCTCTCTCAGCTGAACCTCCAGGTGCTCCATCTTCTCCTCGTCCTTGAGAGCTCTGTTCTCTATCACCTTCATACCTCTGGGGGGGTTGGGGGGGTGGGGCAGGTGAAAAGAGAGACAGGCAGCACTGTCAGTACTGATCTCTAATCACAGCTG
>NW_019435054.1:0-1212 GCF_002814215.2 Seriola lalandi dorsalis
GGTCTCCTCCCCGTCTCACCGATCCTATGTCCGGCCTGTCTGCTGATGGCCGCCGTGCACTGGATGTAGGTCCTGGTGGTGGACATATTGTCGTTCCTCCCCAGCTCCGTCAGCAGGTGTTCGATCAGGTCGATGAAGACCAGGTTCCCACAGGACATCACCAGGTGTCCCAGAGCCATGATGGTCCTCTGAAAAACAGCACAGAGCAACAGCTGTGAACAACCACACACCTGTCACAGGTGAATCTGGACAGGCGGGGGTTACAGGGTGAGACGCACCTTTCTGACAGCCAGTCTGGGGGAGGTGAGCTGGGGGAGGAGACAGCTGAGGATGGAGGGGTGGAAATTCACCAGCAGACCTCCCTGTCTGCAAAGACACAGAGAGACAGACAGGTAAGATGATTTTAGTTCAAGACCAGATTACAAGAACGAACAGACAGACAGACAGACAGACGCTTTACCTGCAGAGCATGTCGGCCATGATGTCGAGCGCCTCCAGCTGCACAGAGACGTCCTCCTGTTTGGCGATGGCGCTCGTGAGACGACCCGTTATCTTCTTACAAACACTGGCGGCTAAAGCAGAGCCTGAGAGAGAGACAGGTGGAGAGAGACGGACAGAGAGAGAGAGGGAGACAGGTAGACAAAAGAAGGCGAGGAGACACAGAAGCTCAGTTACTAGTTGCTGATGTAAACTCACTGCTTGACAAAAACTTGTAGTAACTGTAAATACTTGTAGTAACTACAGTAACATATTTACTATCAGCAGTATTTGTATCTATCTGAACATGAACTGGTACTAACACAACAGTGATCACAGTATCAGAAGTATTTGTAGTATTTATAGCAGTAGAAGAAGGTGGCAGTCCTAAATGTAACAGCCCTAACTGCAGTACTTGTAGTAGTTGTACCATCAGTCGTGTGTGTAGTACACAGGTATTACAGTATTAGTAGTATTTACCACTGGAGGCGGGCGGTAACTCTCCGATCACAGTCTTCAGTCCGATGGAGGAAATGTCTCTGAGTTGTTCTTTGTCCGACAACATGTTGGTGCACAGCGTGTCCACGATCGTCTCCACCTGGTACTCCTTCACCTTACTGACCAGGGGCCCCAGGCTGACGAAACAAACGCACCCACAGTTTGAAAACAGCATGAGGACGAAAACAGGAACTACGAAACCGCAGCGCAGGAAATAAAAGTTACTTTGAAAAAAAA
>NW_019435055.1:0-928 GCF_002814215.2 Seriola lalandi dorsalis
CTATGATATTTTCAGGACATTTTATGCCTTTCTGTACTATGACATTTATATGCTTTATTCTACTATGACCATTTTCATGGAGTGATATAGCAGTGCAGCAGTTGCAACTGTTGTCTTACAATGAAAGGTTTAAACTCTGCCATTGATCATTTTGAGTGTTTTTTTCCATGTGCTTCCTATACCTGCATGGGTTCCAAGCGGGGTTAGGTTTTTATGACTCTTTGTGCTGTACTATACTATGACGTATTTTGAAGTTTTTATGCCTTATTTTACCTTGACGTTTTTTGACGTTTTAATACAATACTATACTGTGACGTTTTCTAACATTTATGCCTTACTGTACTATGATGTTTTTTAACATTTAATGCCTTACTATGCTATGACATTTTTTAACATATTGTGCCTTATTTTACCATGACGTTTTTTGACGTTTTAATACAATACTGTACTATGACTTTTGTCACATTTTTGCACCTTACGATACTATGACATTTTCTCACATTTTTATGCCTTACTATACTATGATGTTTTTTGACATTTTATGCCTTAGTACTATGACATTTGTCACATTTTTATACCTTACTATACTATGAAGTTTTTTGAGATTTTCTGTCTCACTATACTACAAGATTGTTTTTTGGCATTTTTATGCCTTACTGTACTATCTCGTTTGATGCCTGCCCATGCTATGACGCTTTTATAACTTTTTATGCCTTAATATACTATGATGTATTTTTGACGTTTTATGCCTTATGACTATTTTTGGCATTTTTCTGACATACTATTTTTTGTAGTTTTTTGTCATACTATGCTATCTTGATTGATGCCTGAACATACTATGGCGTTTTTTTTTTTCCTTTTAAGTCTTAATATACTATGACGTTTTTTTTTTTTAGCATTTTTATGCCTTACTATACTATCTCTTTGA
>NW_019435056.1:0-1281 GCF_002814215.2 Seriola lalandi dorsalis
CGCTCAAGACGTACAACAATACAGCCACTTCCCTAATCACAGTTCATTTCCTGACACGTTGGATGTGGACGAAACCTCCTCCCTGAACAGACTGAATAAAAAGCATAATTTTTAATTTGCTCCTGCTGAATGGAAAGGTGCAGCTTCTTTTGTCTCACTCACCATGTTGGGGGGTATTGAAGCGTAGTTGGGGCAGCCCAGAACATCTCGTACGAACATCTCATTGCAGCATTTACCGATCCACAGGTAAAACACCTGCAGACAGAAACAGAGCAGCGTCAGCACAGAGGATCACACTTTCCTGATCTTAAGTAAAGATCAATAAATTCATAAATAAATGCACAATTAATAATCCTCACACCTGAGAGGCTGGAACCTGCAAATGTTTGTATTTTCACTTGTTTTCCTTTTTCAATTGTTGCAGCTCTATGTGCAACAATCAAAGTTTATAGTAAGAGTTAAAGAATTAAAAACTGATGGACAGACAGATTTGAAGGATATGTTGTTTCCAGGACCTTTAGGAAACTGAATCAATCTTTTGTTTTGTTTTAGATGTTTCTCAGTTTCGACAACATCACAACCCACCCACACAACAGTATTTCAAATACCAACAGCAACTACAAACAACTGGAAACTGGAAGTTTTACCACTAGATACTAAGTATACTGGTATAACTGACATTGAGGACTGATATTCACTGTCTTTGTATTGGATTCTTTCTTGTCAACAACTGGAATGATTCAGTTTCCCCTCTGTATTTTATTGGTTTGGGTGGAAATCCCCTTTAAATTAAATTATGTGACACTAAAATTCAGATTGGCAGTGGTGACGCAGCTGTTGTTGCTTTGTTGAGGCTGAAAACGAGAAAACACGAAAGTTTTCCCAATCCTTAACTTCTCCTTCTTATAGGCCAAAATGCAATAACCTTTAATTTACTTCCAAACTCGTAGCAAAAGAAGAGAAAAAATATTCATGAGGAGAAATAAACTTAATTTCCTTTCTCTGTAGCGTGCTTTATGAATAAATAATAATACTGAAATCTTACATTTCCGCAGTCCATGAGGAAGGCTCCATCTCTGCTCACCCTCTCAGCGGACAGGTGGAGCAGGTGAGGTTGTGGAACCACTGTGTCGTTCAGATGGAGCGCCCCCTACAGGTCACAACAAAACCGCAGCAACAGATTAGGTTTTTATCTCTTGTTTTTTAAATATCAGAAGAAGAATCACTTCAATTAAAAACTATGTAAAAAGTAATTAATGTGTGCAGTGAGAGTCGTTTTCC